>NW_027666521.1:0-157000 GCF_963455335.1 Martes martes
CAGCCCGCTGACTGACCCTCAATGAGTGCAAGCGCACAGAACTCTAGGTCTGCCGTGACCTCGCCAAAAAGACAGGTTGGGAAGGACCGGGAAGGAGGCGCGCAGCCTCTCCATCTGCCCCACGCACCCCCCAAATCCTTTCCTTGCAGCATCTGCTCTGAGCCAAGTGGGACCGGGCTTCACTAGGAGTCCAGAGTGTTGACCCGGGTTCCGCGACCGCAGAGGCCTGTTGGGGTGCTGCAGCCCCAAAGCACTGGCCCGGACCTTCTGCTCAGGCAGCAATGCACAGGTCCCAGCCCCTGCCTTTCCCCCCAACGGCCCACTCCCTCCCCGCACCCACCTCCTCCGGGACCACCCTCTGCTGGCCCCTGCCCCTCTGCTGTGCAGGAGAAGGCTGGGGCCACTGCTCCCGCCTTGGGCCCACTGCTGCCTGGGCGGCCTACTGCCGCGAGGTGCCCAGCGCTAGAGGCCTGGGGCCCACGGCTGGGGGAGCGAGGCCCATCCCCGCAGCTCTCCTGCCCCTGGCTGAGGCTCTGCACCCTGCTGCCCTGCTCCCACTCTCCTCCACAGGTGCCCAAACCCAGCCAGCAGGCTGAAGGATACGGCGTGTGCCCAGAAGCCAGGGATGCCCTGGATGATGGCCCTTCTTCGAGCCAGGTGACCACTGCGCTTCCGATTCCTCCTGCGCTTCAGCCGCAAGTAGGCCCTGGAGGCTTGGGCATCCACAGAGCGGAGCGCTTCCTGAACCACCTCCAGCGCGGCAAGTGCGGCCCCGGCTGGGTCGGGCCGGGGCACCGGCTCTGCCTGCCACAGCTCCTTCGGCCTCTCGACCTGCTGTGCTTGCGCCGCCTCCTCGTCTTCCGCCGCCAGCACGTCCTCGACTTCCGCCGCCAGCACCTCCTCGACTTCCACCGCCAGCACCTCCTCGACTTCCACCGCCAGCACCTCCTCGTCTTCCGCCGCCAGCACCTCCTCGACTTCCACCGCCACCACCTCCACCACCAGCACCAACTCCGGCCCCGCGCCGGCCTCCTCTGTGCCCCCCTGGGCCTCAGCTTCCCGCACAGCCTCTGCCACCACCCCCGCAGCCTCGAGGGCCAGAAGCGCCCCCGCGTGCCCGCAGGAGCCGGTCTCCCTGAGGGCCCCCGCCTCCTCACCGCCCCCGTCTGCGACCAAGGTGCTCCAGGATTCTGGGGCAGCCCCGCCTTCCCCGGACCTCGACTCACTCTCCATGTGGCCCTGGCCCTGAGCGCCGGCCGCTGGGGACTGAAGGCGAGGGAGGCGGCACCGGCAGTGTTCAGCTGCAGCGCCCTGGAACGCCGCTGGGCGGCAGCGCCTAGCAGAGTGCGCGGGCCTGGGGCACGCATGCGCACAGGCCCCCGGGGCGGGCGGTGACGGGGCAGACACGGGCGGGGCAGGGGTGTGGGGCGGGGGGAGGCACGCATGCGGCCTGGGCCGGATGGAGCCCCCGAGCCCCGCGCAGGACGCGGCGTGCTCCCGGGTCTAACCCGTGCCAGGGCAGTGGGCGTGGCCACCACCCGCCATGTCCCTTGGCCGCGCCAGAGCCCGCCTGGGAGCCCGCCCGAGCCCCTCCACCGCGGTGGCCTCCGCGCCTCTCAACCCCAAACGTTCTCTTCAGAGACCCCTGTCAGGCCTTTCCCGCAAGTGCCGTGGTATCCCAGCCCCACTCGTCCCTTTCTCGTCCGTCCGTCTGGGGCCCCTCGGCTGGCGCCAGGAATTGAAATCCGGCGGCTGAATGCCGTGTGTGCCCGCCGCGCGAAAGCCTCCCGCGCTCCTTCTTAGGGGACCTGGGGGAGAGCCCGGGGGGCATCAGCTGCTGCCCCACCTGCGCCCCGTCACTGCCACGTGGCTTTCGCCCTGGGCCTGCCCGGTGGTGCACGGCGCCAGGAGCCCGCCGCCAAGGTGCTGCGTGCAGGGGCCATCCGCCTCCCCAGCCCCCCACCCCCCATCCCCCGCCCCAGCTTTCCGGAAGAGAAGGGAACTGCACGCCAAGTACTTTCCCTGAAGTTACTCTGCAAAGAGCCGAGGTCCCTGGCCACCGGGGTGCCTACAGAGCTGCTAAGCCGGCCCCGGTGAGGTCCGTGATTGCGACTGGGCAGCATGCGACTGGGCCAGGCTTTCAGTCCAAAGAGAAACTCTGCAAATTCCTCTGCCCAAGCCAGTGGTAAAACTTGCTCCCAAGGTGCTTTCCTCTGAGCGGCCCCTTTCGCTTTGTTTCTGTGTCTCTTTTCCTCGTTGCGTTCTCCTTCTCCACCTGACTTGCATGCAAGGGCTCTTGTGTCTTTCTTCCAGCTCCGCTCCAAGTTCTCCCTTAGACTGTGTCGGTGGCTGAGTGGAGTACCGTGCGGGGAGGGGATGGCCAAGTGAGCATGCACAGCACAAGTGCCCTTTCTCTGGTACTCCCCACGTCCTTTGAGACAAGACCACACCTCACTGAGGTCTGCTCCGGGGGGCGGGGGCGGGTGCTGTGGCGGGATAGGATGCTTGCCGCCTGAGGTGTCAGGGAAGGCCTCGTGGGTGATGGCAAGGCCACCAGCGTTGCGGTTGCATCGTGGGAGGGCCTCCATTAGAAGGAGTGGGTCGGTGTGTCCTGGGGGATTTTGACCAGAAAGACGCAGGAGGAACTCCCTTGGCGTTAAGTGCAGGGGCTGTGGTCGCAACAAGTGTCACAAACGCCCCTGCAGGGAGTAAGATGCATGGCTGTCTATGGGGAGAAGAAACAAATGTCTGAGACAGTCCGTGAGACAGCTCAGACTTTGGAATTACTGGTACAATCCAAACTGACCCAGCACTTGCAACCTTGCCCAAACCACTAGAGGAGGCTCCTCTGGTGTTACCGCAGGAACAGGAGCACAGCCTTGGAGAGGGAGAAGGCTGGGGTGGTGACAGGGGGAGGGGGAGGAGAGGGAGACTGGGAGGAGAGGGAGAGAAGCCCAGAAGGAGAAGAAGAGCTGGGGGAGAGAGGGGGAATGGGAGGGAGGGAGAGAAGGGAAGAGAGGGACAGGGGCAGGAGGGAGAGCCGTGCGCAGGGATGGGGAGGGAGAGACAGGCAGGGCGCGGCGAGGAAGGGCGGAGGCGGGGAGGCAAGGACTGGTCTGCCCCCAGCTGAATTCATACTTTGCGAGGCATGTAGACCCAAAGGACACATCGCCTGTGAGGAAGGGGCCACCCACGCGTGGGGAAGCAACAAGTCGGCTGAGCAGAGCTGAATCCAGTGGTGTCAACCAGGGCAGCTGTCACGTTTCCCGAAAACATGAGACAGCAAATGGGGAAGTCACGGAGGAATAGAGGGTGGAAACAGCCAGGGAGTACACAGACACCAAGTACTGTGATTGTGGACTGCCCTGTGTCAGTAACGGGGCTGGTCAGTAACGGGGCTTCACAGCACTGGAGTAAGATGTGGACGACAGCAGAACGGGCAGGTGTTGAAAAGCTGGCCACATCTATGCTCCGTGCAAGAGACTGGCCTCTGAGTCCCAAAGTCACAAAGAATTTGAAAGTGGGAGGAGAGAGGCCAAGACCTCAGAAGATGGACGGTGCCCTACACGGTCAAAGCAGCCTGCGCGCACTTGGCCCTTAACCAGGGGAGCGTGCTCCGTGGGGTGTTGGTGAGGACTAGGGGTGCCCTTTGGTGGCATTTCCCTTTTGGGGTCTAACCGGATAGAGGGCATTGGGCACCTGCCTTCAGACCACGGAGAAGGAGGCAGATCAGCCTCGGGGTCAGCACGGGACAGACAGCACACGGGCGGGTGTCCTGGGTCTCGCATTCAGCAATACTCTGCCCTCTCCTCTGCTGACCATCTGGGGGACCCCAAGCCAACGTCCTAGGGAAGCCGGGAAGTGGGGATCACGGGGCTGCGTGGGGTTGTCAGTATGTGAGCGTGTCTCTGGACATGTGAGTGGGTGAAGGTTGTGTGCCTGGGAGGGTGAGTGAGTGTGTGCGTGTCAGGACATGAGGGTGACTGAATCACTGTGTGTTGGCTGGGGGGTGTTGGCTCTGCTCCTGAGTGGATGTGTCAGTGTATGTGAGTGGCTAAATATTCTGTGGCTTAGGGCGGTTGGAACCCGATGGTGTTCGTGTGTGTGCGCGCGCGCGTGCGTGCGTGTGCGCACCCACGCGCGCGCGCGCGCCTTTCCCTGCAATTTATGCTTCCGCCCAGCTACCTGGGCCAGAACGACAGGGTGATCTTTCCTACCTTCCCTCCTCCCACTTTCCCCTCTCCGACAGTCCCTCCACAGGGCCTGGCCCCCACTCGCTCCCGCTGTATCTGGGGCTGAGAGGATGACTGTGTCAGCAAGGGCCTGGGCCCCTTGTTTAGAAGAAAGGAGAGCCCTGGCACTGGGGTTCAACGGAGTAATGAAACTACAGTCCCACCCGTGCTGTGTCTGAGGTCATCCACCAGGGAGCATCTCTGGGAGACGGTCATCGCCATCCACCAAAAGTTGACACTGGACATGTTTGGCCCTGGCTCGTCCTTCCCTTTCTTTGACCTCTGTCATTTCCCCAGGGAAGGCATGGGCCCTGTTAGCTGGCCTTTCGCTCATCTCCTCTCCCTGCCCACCTCCACCATCCCTAGGGGAAGGACCTCTGCCACGCTGGGATGCAGTCCCAGAGCTCGTGTGACCTGGACCTCTGGGCCAGCATACGGCCCCACCCCTTCCACGGAATAAGGATGCCGGGGCAGAGTAGTAAGCATCGACGGGAATCCCATGAGCTCAGGCTCCCCACCTGCCCCTTTCCATGAAGACGACCGTGTGTGAGCGTACACACAGTAACACACATAAACACGGTTGACGTCGTTTTTCCACATTTCAGTATTTTTACAGGGGGCCTCAATCGGCCCTGTGTTTCTCCCAGGCACCAGACTGGAGGTGTTCCCTGTGGGAGGGACCAGGCTGATCATCCGGCTCCATCTGAAGGTCCTGGACTCTTTCCGGGTCAAGGGCAAGGCTTCTGCGTATTCACCTCAACATGCTCAAGTTCCCTGGGAGAGACGGAGACACAGACACAGACACACGGGCACACAGTCACCCGGGCACACATGAGGCGGCCGGTGAGTATCCTCTACGGGCCACACGCAGGTTTGCTTGAGGGTTTCAAGGCCCTTTCGGGGAACGGAGGCCATTCTCCCCTGCCCCTCTCCCCGGCCCTTGATGGCGATCCCCCTACATTTCCTCCACCCACATAGCAACGGTATCTGTGCACGCTCTCCAGTGTTCTCTGGCTGATTGCGGTGGGCACAGGAGATTGCCCAGGGAGATGACTGGGAGGACTCTACCGATGAACACACAAAAGTGACGGGGTGACGCATGAGCCTTTACGCCAGGGAACGCAGACATCTGCGCCAAGGCTGGCAAGAGGTGCTTAGGTGGGCTCAAAGCTGAGGCGGTGGCGAGGAGACCTGAGGGCAGGAGTTCACGGCCAGGGAGTGGCACTTCCCGCAAGGCAGCTGCTGAGCCGACTGCTTCTCCGGCTCTGCTCACTGGTGTTGCCTGACCCGCCTGCCTCAAGCTTCCCAGGCAGAACCAGTTTGACACCGCCCTCCCCGACTCACGGTGATGCCCTTTGGACACGGGGTCACCGCCTCTTGAGTGTTCCTCTAAGCCTCCGTTTCTGCATTTGCGGAGCCCAGCTCCCACGGAGCCGCACGGAGCATTTTCAGCACCCACGCCCTGGGCGTCTCACCTGCCCTCCTCTCAGTTCCCTCTGCTGGGGCCTTCTTCCTCACGTAGTACTGCAGGGGATCGGGCCACAGGTCGTCCATGATGATCTGGCAGGGGAAACGGGGCAGGGCTCAGATGCACATCCCAGTCCGCTGGGGAGCACAGGCAGGTTCACGTGCGCGGTTTGTCACAGGGACCCACCTCAGCTATCCTGCTAGGCCCGGCAAAGCTGTGGTCAGAGAACCAGCTGAAGAAGTTAAGGCTGCTCTTGTGGCGTCTGCGGCTACAGGCCTCCTGTTCGTAACAGTGGTGCCACTGGATGGGAGTGGAATGAGACGGCTCGTACCCTGCAGGAAGAAGGGTCCGTGCGAAGGCGCTGGATGATGCATCAGGTTCAACCCTGCCGCCTCCACCTGCTGCCGCCCATGCACGCAGAGGCCCCTTACCAGCAGCCCTGAGGACATACTCCTTCTCAACGACGTCGTTGCGGAAGTAGGAGTTCTCGCGAAAGAAGAGCAGGATCTTGCGGCCATCACGGGGAGACTCGAGTTCCTCCACCTGCCGGGCGGCAAAGTGGGGGAGAGGGTTGAGATCTCTGTCCAGCAGACCCTTCCCCTCCTGGCCTTGGGGAGGAATCGCTTCTGTTACCCCCTCTTCTCCCATCCCCCAGGCCGGGCCTCCATCTCCCGGGCCAGACCTTCAAATCCGTCATGGAGCCAAGTATGCCTTCATCTTGCTCACTGAGCATGGCTGACATCTGCGGGTGGTTCACAAACTGCTTCGGGTCAAGGACTCTCCGAGGGCTGGAGAAGAAAGAGCTACAACAACAGAGCAGGTCTGCACAGCAAGTGCGCCCTGCATCTCCCCTCCTACCACCGGGACCCACTCCACCTCACAGATTGTGTCAAGGGCCCCTGCGCCCCCGCACGGCCTGCTGCATTAGTTAGTTAGGTAATTCCCTGCTGGGCACTAACACAGAAAGCTGGAAATCCTCGGTGACATCCCTGCCCACCCACGGCCCCCTCCCCGGCACATCGAGGGCAACCTGCGGCCCCACCAGGGACCCCCACCCGGAAGCAGGGATTCGAAACTGTCGTGATCACCGAGGCATGAGCCAGGCCACCACAACGCAGGCCCCCTGCCACAGGAGTCTCCTGCGCTAGCCCGGCCACATCGGGGTCCCTCCGTGAAGGTATCAAGGATACAGCCTTGGCCCAGAAGCCAGGGATGCCCCGGATGAGGGCGCTTCGGTGGTCCAGGTGACGCCGTCGCCTCTGCCAGAACCTGAGCTTGAGCCCAGAGTAGGCCCTGCTGGCGTCTTTGTTCATGGGCTCCAGCTCTGACTGCAGGGCCTCGAGGGCCTGGAGCAGGGACGGGGGCGGACCTGGCCGTGCCTCTGGCCGTTCTTCCCCTTCCTGCTTCTCCTGCAGCTCCTGCGCTTCTCGCTCCTTCTGGCTCTCCTCCCAGGCCTCTTCCCTCCTGTCTTCCTCCTCCTCATCCTCCTCCTCCTGCACCTCTGGTACCTCTGCAACCTCATCCTCAACAGCCTCATCCTCCTCCTCCCTCTGCTCCTCCTCCTCCTCCTCTTCCTCCTCCTCCTCCTCTTCCTCCTCCTCCTCTTCCTCCTCCTCCTCTTCCTCCTCCTCCTCCTCAGTCTCCTCGCCCTCCTCAGCCTCCCCCTCTTCTTCAGCCTCACTGCCAACCTCCCTAGCCTCGTCGTCCTCGTCCTCGTCCTCCTCCTCAGTCTCCCCGGGGTCCTCCGCCACCTGGACCACCGCAAGCTGCCACACCAACATTACGTCATCCCCCACTAGCACAAGCTCCACCACCAGGATGGCGCCCTCTCTCTCCCAACGGCCCTCCTCGTCCTGCGCTGGCTCTGCCGCCATCCCCACGCCTAGGCCCAGCAGCACCTTCACCTCTCTTCTGGGGGTGGGGCTATATGTCCGCGGACAGCCGCGTCCCGATGGACCCCTCCCTCGACGGAGTCGGTCAGGATTGGGGGGCAGTCCCGCGTCCCATGTGGCCCCCAGCTGGGGCAGCTGCGGAGGAACGGAGCAGGAGGGGTGAGCACGCGGCTCCCGCAGGCGGCCCGGCAGTGGAGCTCCGCGGCCCAGCGAAGGGGGGACGTCAGCCGTCTCCTCGCAGAAGCCACCGGAGTCTGGGACGCATGCGCACAAGGGCTTCCGGCCAGGAGGCCACGGGGCCGAGGTGGAGGTGGCACGCGTGGGGCCTCGGCGCGAAGGAGGCCTGATCCACGCCCAGGACAATGGCCGGACCCCAGGTGCTGCCAGCGGCAAGGCCGTGGGCGTGGCCGCCACAGGCCCCGCCCCTCACCCCCTGCGGGAGCCGGCCAGGGAGGCAGCCAGTGCGCCTCCTCCAGGGTGGCCTCGGGCTCTACCTAAGGCGCCCCAGGCCCCAGGGCCCACAACCCCCTCCCCTCCATCCCGTGGCCTCCTCCAGCCCGCTCTCCACCCGGTGTTTGTAGCCTGTCAATGCGAAACCGTCCCTTGCCCTTCCCCAACACGATCGTCCAAGACTGAGGACAGCGTATGCACCACCGGGAACCCTGGCCTAGCGTGCGTGGAAACGTCAGCCCAGGCATTGCGGAATAGGGCCATTCCAGGAGACAGAGGTCGGAAGCGGTCTGCCTGTTCGGGGCACGGGGCTAGGGGGCGGGGGTTCGGCCACAGTTTGCCCCCAGGCCACGTCCTTGGCTGCTCAGGAGAAGAGGGACCGAGAGTGCTCAATCCGTCTCTCCGCCTGTCCTTTCCCCATGCTCTGCTCTCCCTCTTCCCCCGACTCGGTGTTTGTCTTCAGGGCGCTGTTTCTCTGCCCACTCTCTGGCCACAGGGTCTCTGGAAGATGAAGGCTTCAGGAAGCAAGATGCAGAAGCCTGTCCGAGCACCTCCTTTCCCATGAAATAAAAGCCCTCTTCTCCTCTGTGACTAGCCACTGGTCACGTGACCAGGGAAAGGGTCCCAAGCTGGGTGCCCCCGACACAAACACACACAGACACACACACACACACACACACTTACCCACAGACACTCAGTGTGTTTGGCATGGAGCACAGAGGGAGGCGTGCCTTTCGTGCAGCCAAGGGCATCCGGCAACGTGAATCCGGATGCCCCTCCCCTGAGACAATGTCTGGGTGAACCCTGTGGATGGGCAGTTGGGCATTCTGTCTGGCGGCCAGGTGACTACAGTGTGCACCCTTTGGAGGCCGGAGGCAAGAAGCTGGGGCTGGCTCCCAGGTGACACAGCACGTACGCACGTACCTTCACTTCAAGAGACTGAGTGTCTTCCGTTGCATTCGGGCGAAACCACAAATGCCGTGGGGAAGGCCTGCAGAGGAGAACACATCTTCTCTAGCCTTCCCCTGCGGGCCACCAGGTCAGACCGTGAGCAGAACTTGAGGCTGGGCCGTCACGTCCCCAGGGCTGGCCCGTCACGTCCCCAGGGCTGGCCCCCACACGTGGAGAGAGGATACCCAACGTGTGGCTTTGGGCCAACAAGGTAGGCTTGGGGCAATTTTGGTGTGCAGCCAGTGCAAGCCGGTCTCCCCCAGCATTACAGGAACAGACGGGTTTCTTACACCACACCTCAGTCATCTCAGTCGTCAAAGGGCCACACGTGCCGCGTCCTGTACACGGAGGTGCCTGTCGTGGTTGCTCCGGCGGTTCTTCACCCTCCACGTGTCCCCGGCAGGTCCGTACCGACTCTTGAGGCCACGGCATCTTCTGTGCCCTCGCACAGGTCTTCTTCGGCTCCGTCTCCTGAACCGGCGGTGGATGCGTGGCTCTGCGCCATGGCTCCACTCCATGGGCGGCTGGACTAATGTTATCGCGGGGGTTCGAGCTGCGCAGAGTTCATGCCGGCTGCCTTCTAAGGTGCCAGCGGTGTTCAGTACAGCCGAGTGCTTACACACCCGTGTGTTCAGACCAAGGTTTCTTTGCGTGCCCACAGGTACCCGTGTGGGCAGCTGGCTGTAACACCGAGGGAAAGGGGTACACAGGCGTGGCCTTCCATGTACACACACGTGCATGTGGAAGCGCGTGCACGGACAGACCTATTCCGTTCCCGGCCGGGTCTGCGGTGGGTTTGCAGTGGACCGGATTTCATACGCACCCCCACGGCCTTGGACTGTGGTTTCCACGTGTTCGGCCATCATGTGGATGATCTCCACGTCCACTCGCAATCCAGGGAGACAGACATTCATGCAATGACAGACATCTGGCATTGCCCCTGCTAGGGAAGGAACAGGAGAGGGGCCAAAGGACAAGAGGTAAGCAGCCTGGAACGGAGACCTCACGGGAGGCTGGGTTTCAAGGGCACCTCCCTTGTTTCTTGTCCCGGTCGCCTCGACACACGTACACTGGAAAGCACACACGCATTCTGGGCGCCCCATCCCTTGCCTGCGAGACCACATCCGTGGAAGACCGTTGCCCTGGGTCCTCCAGTCCCGTAGCAAGCGTCCGTCTCCCAGCAGCTCTGGCCATTAAGCCCCTGGAGCGGGCGGTCTTCTTCAGGAGGCGCTCAGCCCTCTTGCGCCACGTACGTGTTTGCCCTGAAGCTGCCCTGAACTCCAGGCAGATGTGCACGAGCCACATCCCCTGGTTTGCACCCTAAGGCCCTGGGAGGAAACCCGATGTCCTTATGATGCGCCCAACAGCTTAAGCCATGCGACCTGCGGCAGGGGTCCAATCCTAAACACCTCTTTCCGGGGCAGGCGGGGCATCCCCCAGTCAAGGAAGCGGAGCGCCTGTGTTTATGGGAGATACCTGGGAGGCGCTTTAGCGGCACCGTCCAGCCTTTCCTCTCCCCTGTAGAGCTCGGCAGGCCCTTCCTAAAAGCCCCGAGGAGCGAGCCGCAGAGGGCTCTAGGGAAAGTGGGTGGGGCGAGCGCAGCACGTTCTGGGGTCCTCCACGTCCGGATCCCCGCGGGCAGCCCCGCTGCAACCGTCAGCATGCCTGGGACTTCCCCTCCATCTTGTCGACACGATGAATCCCACGGACTGGCCTGGGGGAGCTGTGAGGCTACTCTCCAGCTTAGGCGACAAGGAGACCAGAAGACGTGACGATGGCCCCAGCAGTCTTCCTTTGGCCCGTTGCTCTCCACCACCCTAGAATTCTCCCTGAGGGGCTGTATCGGACTTGAGATCCCCAACTTGAGATCTGACCAACCGCGGGCAGACTTGCTGACGTTCAGGCCCGAACCGTGAAGCCGGCAGGGTTCCCGAGCCCGAAGGCCAAACCCTCCTCGACCTACACCTAGCTGCCGGGGCCGCCAGGAGGGAACCCAGTTCCCCAAGGCAATGAGGTCAGGACTCCACAAACAGCATGAGATGTCGGCATAGCACCACAGGGGCCGCTGGGAGGCTCTGCCGGGATCCATTCGTGGGCACACGTTGCCAGATCCCAAGCCCAGCTGAGGTGCAGGCGGTGGGGAACGTCGAAGACGGGGTGAGTGCAGGGCGAGCGGACGGGGAGGGGCGAGCCCCGGACTGGTGAGAAGTGGTGCTGGGAAACCCCTGTTGGCTCAGGGAGCAACAAGCTGGGTGCCCCTCGCTGAGGCAGGGAACACGTGCCTGTGGGTTCAGCTCCTCTCCTTTTCGTCCTCCCCGCCTGGTACACAGGAGGTGGACAAGACCGGCCCAAACAGGAGAAGAACAGAGTCCAGGATGGCCTTTCTACTGGGAGGAGAGCTCCCCGCAGGGCTCTTTCCTCTGGAGGAACGTGCTGCTCACGGATTCTTTCTTATTCTTTGCTGCCTTTGGCTAATCAACACAGAGGCGGGTACAAGGTTTGAGCCCCTCTGTAACACACACTGAGACCCCTAGGGTTTTCCCACACCGGCACCATCCGTGCAAGCTGCCTCGATGGGTGGTGTGCTTGACACGTGCCTGCCTTGCCTTGGCCCGTGTGCGTTTTGCGGCGAGAGGGGACAGAGAACCCTGAGTAACCATGGAATGCACACAAGGTCTGTGTGTCAGGAGGGACGTGGCTGCACTCCGCCACTGGCCCCTTTCTCCATAATCAGCAGAGCGGGAAGTGCCATGGGCCCTCTCCTTTCCCGACCAGGGACTCCCAACACACTCATACACACGTGACCCTGTCCAAAGGCTTGGGCACACATCACAGACACACACACTCACACACACACACAGACTCTCGACACCCAGACGTGCATGAGGCCACACAAAATCACACTCACGTGTTCTTCTAAACACAGAGAAACACGTGATGCGTCTGTGCTCGTCCAAACACACGCACATACCCTGCACACCCACACATGATCCCTGAAACCAAGTCATCGAGATGGCACATGCATACCCCCCCCACACACAGACTCACGGCACCCAGGCGTGCATGAGGCCACACGTAACCAGACTCACATTTTCATCTAAACACAGAGTGACATACAAGACACGTGTGTTCGTGCAAACACATGCACATGCTACACGCACCCACACATTATCTCTGATACAAAGGCGTGGAGATGACACATGTGCACAGACACACACACACACACACACACACGAAAATGCAAACACACACCCACAAGCTCCATTCACACACACGCACACACACAAACACACACACGCTCAAGGAAACCTACTGAACACACTAAACTCACACTCATCGGTATTAAATTCAGGCTTGTAACAGCAGCCCTTGCATACAGACACATAGGGGCTTGTAAACACGAACACAGACACACACACACAATGCATACGACTCACAGAAGGTCTCCGGCAAAGGCCTACACATACAGTCCCGGCCCCAAAATACATACACACGTGTGTCGCGGAACCATCATACTCACACACGGAAATGACCACATCAAAAACCCCTGGCACAGAGGCATACACAACTGACGCCAACACATCTGAGCATGCACACTCACACACACACACACAGAACACACGCAACCACACACACACTCCCCTGAGGATAGAGAAGCACGTAAGCAAAACCCATGGTCTACGTCATCCTGGAACACACAAGTAGCCCATCAAGTGTGCACACACACACACACACACACACACACACATACTCTCCTCGAACCCACTGTACACACTGTGTACACACTCGCTCATATTGATCTGAAGCATGCACACCATCCCTTGCCTGCAGACACATAGGTGCTTGCAAAAACACCCAGAACAGACCCAATTCACACGAGGTGTCCGGCACAGGCATACGCATGTGGCACCACCATAAAAACCATTACACGGGTGTGCCCAAGAACACTAACACACACACCCCAACACATCCACAAACTCCAGCACGCAGGCATACGCTACTCACGACGTTACATCTGAGCACGACACACTCACACATAGTCCTGAGGGTACAGAAGCATGTAAGTAAAACACATGGTCTGTGTCATACAGGAACACACACGTAGCCACTCAAACAGGCACACAAACACACACACACAGGTTCATGCTTCTGCAATCACACAGAGCACACCACACACAGTACACCAAACACACACACAGAGCACACTCAGGCATGCATCCCTGCCTTCCCAAACACACACGTGCGCTTGCAAGCACACGTACACACAGACAACCCATACAAGGTCTCCGGCACAGGCGTACGCAGTTGACCTGCTCAAAAAGGAAGTATGCCCGTGATCCCCCGCAATCCAGAAACATCCACAGAATCTGACACGCAGGCATTCTCAAGGGTCCAAAACACACACTCATACGCGCACGCCCTGAGGATTCAGACACATGTGAGAAAACCACACGTCCTCCCTGATATAGAAATGCACAGTCAACCGCTACACTCACACGCACGTACGTGCACACGCGCTTAAGCCTGCCTAGGAAGGGTGGGGTTCTCTCCCCAGGCCCAGCCCTGCTGCGCCCGGCCCCCAAGCTCTCCATCACGCCCACCCATGGAATCCAACAGGATGGGGGCTGGAGGATCCCACCAGGCTGATTTCCTCCTTGCCATTTCCCGTGCCCCCGACAGAAGCCGACACATGGACCCAAAGGGCTCTGTAACTTGTTTATGGCCCTTCCCCCTGTCCCTGCAGCATTGGGCAGGATACTCTCTAGCGCCGCCCCTGCTGATCCTTGTCCCTGTTTCTGTCCCGTGCAGGCAGAGCACCACGGAGACGAGCCCATCCATGTCTCTCAACGGTGGAGGCCTCATCAAATTCGTCTCGGTGGTCAAACTCGGGTGCTCTCTGATGTCCACTTCCACACAGCGGCCATGCCCCGACACATACACACACGCATCACACACACACAGAGACAAACAGGAAAACACACACAAAAATCTTAGCTATTTGTGAAAACACATGCTGCCGGGATCGCCAACGTGATGTTGCGAGCCCGCCTCGTCCCCGTGGGATCCCTGTTCCTCCCCAGCGAGGGCGCCACGACCCTCCTGTGGACGGCCTAGGGCCATTTCCCAGGATGTCCGTATGGCTGCGGGAGGCCAGGCAGTGCTCAGGAACGTGGAGGGCAGCCCGGGAGTCGTGGCCCACGACGGGGACGGGACAAGGAGCCCGACTCCCCAAGATAGGCCGGCCATCCCCAACTGAAGGCGTTGGCAGGAGGACCGAGAGAGGGGCCGACAGCCACGGGAGACAGTTCAGGAAAAGGCGGTGGCGAAGCCTTGCTTCGCCCGATTGAGCAGGGATTTGCCGGCACACAGCATGGGGGGCAGGCACCTGCCGGACTAGACACCTCCTCCGCCCTGTGGGTGTGCTCTGAGTGGCCCCAGGCTCACTTCCCACCCTGCCAGCTGCTGCGTGGGCCCAGGCTCCTCTGAGCCTCAGTTTGCGCGCCATGAAACTGACTGTCCCCGGGCACCCTCCCCACACAGTTCAGGACCCAGCCCTCGGGGCTCCTTACCGACAGGTCTTCCTCTCAGCTCACTCCCATGGGCCGCCTTCCGGCCTAGGGTAGTACTGCAAGGGATTGGGCCACAGCTCTTCGATGATGATCTGGGAGGGGAAAAAAGGCCAGGTGAGCGTGGGGCCCCCGGCCCCGGTCCCCAGCAGCCGGGGCCCCAGCATCACCGTTGCGGACGAAGGCCGCAGGGGCCTCACCTCGGCCATCCTGTTGGGCCCCGGGCAGCTGGGGTCACACAACCAGTTGAAGAAGTTCAGGCTGCTGCTGTCTCGCCTGCGGCTGGCACCTCCACGTTCCTCATCCCAGAACCACTGGACTGGGGTGCAACGAGTCGCCCTATATCCTGCAGGACGAGGAAACTTAAGGGAGGCCGTCCATGGCCAGGGCCCCACGCCCGCTCTCGCTCCCAACCTACAACCTCTCCCCCTCCTGTGCCAAATCCCTCCCCCGCCCCCAGGACCCCATACACCTCCCTTCCCGTTCCCGGGGCCCACGTGCCCGGCGGCCCTCCGCCAGCTCCCCTGAAGCTCAGGCCCACTCTTACCGGCGATGCTAAGGTGATACTCCTTAACGATCACGTCGTTCTGGAAGTAGGGGTTGCTCCCAAAGGAAAACATCAGCCTGCAGCGGTACTTGGGATGACCCAGCTCCTCCACCTGGCCCAGCAAAGCGAGAGGAGGGGTAGGGGGAAGGGGACTGAGCGCGGCTCTGAGCAACCCTGCCGCAGCCCCTCCAGCTGCAACCCCACTCCCAAGGCACCACCGCCGGCCTCCGTCTCCAGGGCTAACCTCTAAATTGGTCATGTAGCTGAGCAGGTCTGCGTCCTGGTCACCTGTCACGGCTGATATCTGCGGGTGATTCAGGATCTGCCTTGGGTCAAGGAGCCTCGACGGCAAGTGCTCCGGAAAGAGAACCGGGAACCACCCGGGAACCCCCCGGCCCTTCCCGACCGAGAGCCAGGGACCGAATGGGGCCTGTGCACAAACAGAAGGCACCGCCACACTCCCAGCCTCCTCAGCGCTTGCCCTTTCGTCACCCATGCTCTGCCCTGGGGCGGCAATGGGCTTGGAGGATCAACAGGGTGAGGCCAGGAGCCTGCCTGCTTTGCCTTCCCACGTCCGTCTGGCCTGTGCCCGGGGCCGGCTGGGCCAGGAGGCGGTCAGTCACCACGCTGGATGTCTGGATGGGCTCGGTCCCCCGCTCACGGCCGTGTTTGCTTGTGTGCTCCCCTGAAGCCCTGGGCTCTTGAGGGACCTTCTGTGCCCACAAGGGGGCTGCTCCGCTCACTTGCAGCATGGCTGCACAGCCAGGGTGCCAAGCAAGAGCCTGGCAGGGTCAGCAAGAGAGGGAGGAAAGGGGTAGTGTGGGAGGACGGGGTGCGAAGGAGGAGAGAGAGAGAGACAGAGACACCCAAACCCCGAGGAAGAGACTTGCAGAGGGACGGCAGGCGGGGAGAGAGCGAGCCAGGGTGGGGGACGTGGAGACGGAGAGGCAGGGAGGCAGGAAACGTGTCTGTGAGCACCTGGGCCAGGGGCCTCGGCCCGCCTCAGTAGGACCTGCGGAGACAGAGTTTGTAGCACCCCTGCACCGTGTCCAGGGCCCCGGGGGCCGCTGAAGTCGGCCAGCCCGCTGACTGACCCTCAATGAGTGCAAGCGCACAGAACTCTAGGTCTGCCGTGACCTCGCCAAAAAGACAGGTTGGGAAGGACCGGGAAGGAGGCGCGCAGCCTCTCCATCTGCCCCACGCACCCCCCAAATCCTTTCCTTGCAGCATCTGCTCTGAGCCAAGTGGGACCGGGCTTCACTAGGAGTCCAGAGTGTTGACCCGGGTTCCGCGACCGCAGAGGCCTGTTGGGGTGCTGCAGCCCCAAAGCACTGGCCCGGACCTTCTGCTCAGGCAGCAATGCACAGGTCCCAGCCCCTGCCTTTCCCCCCAACGGCCCACTCCCTCCCCGCACCCACCTCCTCCGGGACCACCCTCTGCTGGCCCCTGCCCCTCTGCTGTGCAGGAGAAGGCTGGGGCCACTGCTCCCGCCTTGGGCCCACTGCTGCCTGGGCGGCCTACTGCCGCGAGGTGCCCAGCGCTAGAGGCCTGGGGCCCACGGCTGGGGGAGCGAGGCCCATCCCCGCAGCTCTCCTGCCCCTGGCTGAGGCTCTGCACCCTGCTGCCCTGCTCCCACTCTCCTCCACAGGTGCCCAAACCCAGCCAGCAGGCTGAAGGATACGGCGTGTGCCCAGAAGCCAGGGATGCCCTGGATGATGGCCCTTCTTCGAGCCAGGTGACCACTGCGCTTCCGATTCCTCCTGCGCTTCAGCCGCAAGTAGGCCCTGGAGGCTTGGGCATCCACAGAGCGGAGCGCTTCCTGAACCACCTCCAGCGCGGCAAGTGCGGCCCCGGCTGGGTCGGGCCGGGGCACCGGCTCTGCCTGCCACAGCTCCTTCGGCCTCTCGACCTGCTGTGCTTGCGCCGCCTCCTCGTCTTCCGCCGCCAGCACGTCCTCGACTTCCGCCGCCAGCACCTCCTCGACTTCCACCGCCAGCACCTCCTCGACTTCCACCGCCAGCACCTCCTCGTCTTCCGCCGCCAGCACCTCCTCGACTTCCACCGCCACCACCTCCACCACCAGCACCAACTCCGGCCCCGCGCCGGCCTCCTCTGTGCCCCCCTGGGCCTCAGCTGCCCGCACAGCCTCTGCCACCACACCCGCAGCCTCGAGGGCCAGAAGCGCCCCCGCGTGCCCGCAGGAGCCGGTCTCCCTGAGGGCCCCCGCCTCCTCACCGCCCCCGTCTGCGACCAAGGTGCTCCAGGATTCTGGGGCAGCCCCGCCTTCCCCGGACCTCGACTCACTCTCCATGTGGCCCTGGCCCTGAGCGCCGGCCGCTGGGGACTGAAGGCGAGGGAGGCGGCACCGGCAGTGTTCAGCTGCAGCGCCCTGGAACGCCGCTGGGCGGCAGCGCCTAGCAGAGTGCGCGGGCCTGGGGCACGCATGCGCACAGGCCCCCGGGGCGGGCGGTGACGGGGCAGACACGGGCGGGGCAGGGGTGTGGGGCGGGGGGAGGCACGCATGCGGCCTGGGCCGGATGGAGCCCCCGAGCCCCGCGCAGGACGCGGCGTGCTCCCGGGTCTAACCCGTGCCAGGGCAGTGGGCGTGGCCACCACCCGCCATGTCCCTTGGCCGCGCCAGAGCCCGCCTGGGAGCCCGCCCGAGCCCCTCCACCGCGGTGGCCTCCGCGCCTCTCAACCCCAAACGTTCTCTTCAGAGACCCCTGTCAGGCCTTTCCCGCAAGTGCCGTGGTATCCCAGCCCCACTCGTCCCTTTCTCGTCCGTCCGTCTGGGGCCCCTCGGCTGGCGCCAGGAATTGAAATCCGGCGGCTGAATGCCGTGTGTGCCCGCCGCGCGAAAGCCTCCCGCGCTCCTTCTTAGGGGACCTGGGGGAGAGCCCGGGGGGCATCAGCTGCTGCCCCACCTGCGCCCCGTCACTGCCACGTGGCTTTCGCCCTGGGCCTGCCCGGTGGTGCACGGCGCCAGGAGCCCGCCGCCAAGGTGCTGCGTGCAGGGGCCATCCGCCTCCCCAGCCCCCCACCCCCCATCCCCCGCCCCAGCTTTCCGGAAGAGAAGGGAACTGCACGCCAAGTACTTTCCCTGAAGTTACTCTGCAAAGAGCCGAGGTCCCTGGCCACCGGGGTGCCTACAGAGCTGCTAAGCCGGCCCCGGTGAGGTCCGTGATTGCGACTGGGCAGCATGCGACTGGGCCAGGCTTTCAGTCCAAAGAGAAACTCTGCAAATTCCTCTGCCCAAGCCAGTGGTAAAACTTGCTCCCAAGGTGCTTTCCTCTGAGCGGCCCCTTTCGCTTTGTTTCTGTGTCTCTTTTCCTCGTTGCGTTCTCCTTCTCCACCTGACTTGCATGCAAGGGCTCTTGTGTCTTTCTTCCAGCTCCGCTCCAAGTTCTCCCTTAGACTGTGTCGGTGGCTGAGTGGAGTACCGTGCGGGGAGGGGATGGCCAAGTGAGCATGCACAGCACAAGTGCCCTTTCTCTGGTACTCCCCACGTCCTTTGAGACAAGACCACACCTCACTGAGGTCTGCTCCGGGGGGCGGGGGCGGGTGCTGTGGCGGGATAGGATGCTTGCCGCCTGAGGTGTCAGGGAAGGCCTCGTGGGTGATGGCAAGGCCACCAGCGTTGCGGTTGCATCGTGGGAGGGCCTCCATTAGAAGGAGTGGGTCGGTGTGTCCTGGGGGATTTTGACCAGAAAGACGCAGGAGGAACTCCCTTGGCGTTAAGTGCAGGGGCTGTGGTCGCAACAAGTGTCACAAACGCCCCTGCAGGGAGTAAGATGCATGGCTGTCTATGGGGAGAAGAAACAAATGTCTGAGACAGTCCGTGAGACAGCTCAGACTTTGGAATTACTGGTATAATCCAAACTGACCCAGCACTTGCAACCTTGCCCAAACCACTAGAGGAGGCTCCTCTGGTGTTACCGCAGGAACAGGAGCACAGCCTTGGAGAGGGAGAAGGCTGGGGTGGTGACAGGGGGAGGGGGAGGAGAGGGAGACTGGGAGGAGAGGGAGAGAAGCCCAGAAGGAGAAGAAGAGCTGGGGGAGAGAGGGGGAATGGGAGGGAGGGAGAGAAGGGAAGAGAGGGACAGGGGCAGGAGGGAGAGCCGTGCGCAGGGATGGGGAGGGAGAGACAGGCAGGGCGCGGCGAGGAAGGGCGGAGGCGGGGAGGCAAGGACTGGTCTGCCCCCAGCTGAATTCATACTTTGCGAGGCATGTAGACCCAAAGGACACATCGCCTGTGAGGAAGGGGCCACCCACGCGTGGGGAAGCAACAAGTCGGCTGAGCAGAGCTGAATCCAGTGGTGTCAACCAGGGCAGCTGTCACGTTTCCCGAAAACATGAGACAGCAAATGGGGAAGTCACGGAGGAATAGAGGGTGGAAACAGCCAGGGAGTACACAGACACCAAGTACTGTGATTGTGGACTGCCCTGTGTCAGTAACGGGGCTGGTCAGTAACGGGGCTTCACAGCACTGGAGTAAGATGTGGACGACAGCAGAACGGGCAGGTGTTGAAAAGCTGGCCACATCTATGCTCCGTGCAAGAGACTGGCCTCTGAGTCCCAAAGTCACAAAGAATTTGAAAGTGGGAGGAGAGAGGCCAAGACCTCAGAAGATGGACGGTGCCCTACACGGTCAAAGCAGCCTGCGCGCACTTGGCCCTTAACCAGGGGAGCGTGCTCCGTGGGGTGTTGGTGAGGACTAGGGGTGCCCTTTGGTGGCATTTCCCTTTTGGGGTCTAACCGGATAGAGGGCATTGGGCACCTGCCTTCAGACCACGGAGAAGGAGGCAGATCAGCCTCGGGGTCAGCACGGGACAGACAGCACACGGGCGGGTGTCCTGGGTCTCGCATTCAGCAATACTCTGCCCTCTCCTCTGCTGACCATCTGGGGGACCCCAAGCCAACGTCCTAGGGAAGCCGGGAAGTGGGGATCACGGGGCTGCGTGGGGTTGTCAGTATGTGAGCGTGTCTCTGGACATGTGAGTGGGTGAAGGTTGTGTGCCTGGGAGGGTGAGTGAGTGTGTGCGTGTCAGGACATGAGGGTGACTGAATCACTGTGTGTTGGCTGGGGGGTGTTGGCTCTGCTCCTGAGTGGATGTGTCAGTGTATGTGAGTGGCTAAATATTCTGTGGCTTAGGGCGGTTGGAACCCGATGGTGTTCGTGTGTGTGCGCGCGCGCGTGCGTGCGTGTGCGCGCCCACGCGCGCGCGCGCGCCTTTCCCTGCAATTTATGCTTCCGCCCAGCTACCTGGGCCAGAACGACAGGGTGATCTTTCCTACCTTCCCTCCTCCCACTTTCCCCTCTCCGACAGTCCCTCCACAGGGCCTGGCCCCCACTCGCTCCCGCTGTATCTGGGGCTGAGAGGATGACTGTGTCAGCAAGGGCCTGGGCCCCTTGTTTAGAAGAAAGGAGAGCCCTGGCACTGGGGTTCAACGGAGTAATGAAACTACAGTCCCACCCGTGCTGTGTCTGAGGTCATCCACCAGGGAGCATCTCTGGGAGACGGTCATCGCCATCCACCAAAAGTTGACACTGGACATGTTTGGCCCTGGCTCGTCCTTCCCTTTCTTTGACCTCTGTCATTTCCCCAGGGAAGGCATGGGCCCTGTTAGCTGGCCTTTCGCTCATCTCCTCTCCCTGCCCACCTCCACCATCCCTAGGGGAAGGACCTCTGCCACGCTGGGATGCAGTCCCAGAGCTCGTGTGACCTGGACCTCTGGGCCAGCATACGGCCCCACCCCTTCCACGGAATAAGGATGCCGGGGCAGAGTAGTAAGCATCGACGGGAATCCCATGAGCTCAGGCTCCCCACCTGCCCCTTTCCATGAAGACGACCGTGTGTGAGCGTACACACAGTAACACACATAAACACGGTTGACGTCGTTTTTCCACATTTCAGTATTTTTACAGGGGGCCTCAATCGGCCCTGTGTTTCTCCCAGGCACCAGACTGGAGGTGTTCCCTGTGGGAGGGACCAGGCTGATCATCCGGCTCCATCTGAAGGTCCTGGACTCTTTCCGGGTCAAGGGCAAGGCTTCTGCGTATTCACCTCAACATGCTCAAGTTCCCTGGGAGAGACGGAGACACAGACACAGACACACGGGCACACAGTCACCCGGGCACACATGAGGCGGCCGGTGAGTATCCTCTACGGGCCACACGCAGGTTTGCTTGAGGGTTTCAAGGCCCTTTCGGGGAACGGAGGCCATTCTCCCCTGCCCCTCTCCCCGGCCCTTGATGGCGATCCCCCTACATTTCCTCCACCCACATAGCAACGGTATCTGTGCACGCTCTCCAGTGTTCTCTGGCTGATTGCGGTGGGCACAGGAGATTGCCCAGGGAGATGACTGGGAGGACTCTACCGATGAACACACAAAAGTGACGGGGTGACGCATGAGCCTTTACGCCAGGGAACGCAGACATCTGCGCCAAGGCTGGCAAGAGGTGCTTAGGTGGGCTCAAAGCTGAGGCGGTGGCGAGGAGACCTGAGGGCAGGAGTTCACGGCCAGGGAGTGGCACTTCCCGCAAGGCAGCTGCTGAGCCGACTGCTTCTCCGGCTCTGCTCACTGGTGTTGCCGGACCCGCCTGCCTCAAGCTTCCCAGGCAGAACCAGTTTGACACCGCCCTCCCCGACTCACGGTGATGCCCTTTGGACACGGGGTCACCGCCTCTTGAGTGTTCCTCTAAGCCTCCGTTTCTGCATTTGCGGAGCCCAGCTCCCACGGAGCCGCACGGAGCATTTTCAGCACCCACGCCCTGGGCGTCTCACCTGCCCTCCTCTCAGTTCCCTCTGCTGGGGCCTTCTTCCTCACGTAGTACTGCAGGGGATCGGGCCACAGGTCGTCCATGATGATCTGGCAGGGGAAACGGGGCAGGGCTCAGATGCACATCCCAGTCCGCTGGGGAGCACAGGCAGGTTCACGTGCGCGGTTTGTCACAGGGACCCACCTCAGCTATCCTGCTAGGCCCGGCAAAGCTGTGGTCAGAGAACCAGCTGAAGAAGTTAAGGCTGCTCTTGTGGCGTCTGCGGCTACAGGCCTCCTGTTCGTAACAGTGGTGCCACTGGATGGGAGTGGAATGAGACGGCTCGTACCCTGCAGGAAGAAGGGTCCGTGCGAAGGCGCTGGATGATGCATCAGGTTCAACCCTGCCGCCTCCACCTGCTGCCGCCCATCCACGCAGAGGCCCCTTACCAGCAGCCCTGAGGACATACTCCTTCTCAACGACGTCGTTGCGGAAGTAGGAGTTCTCGCGAAAGAAGAGCAGGATCTTGCGGCCATCACGGGGAGACTCGAGTTCCTCCACCTGCCGGGCGGCAAAGTGGGGGAGAGGGTTGAGATCTCTGTCCAGCAGACCCTTCCCCTCCTGGCCTTGGGGAGGAATCGCTTCTGTTACCCCCTCTTCTCCCATCCCCCAGGCCGGGCCTCCATCTCCCGGGCCAGACCTTCAAATCCGTCATGGAGCCAAGTATGCCTTCATCTTGCTCACTGAGCATGGCTGACATCTGCGGGTGGTTCACAAACTGCTTCGGGTCAAGGACTCTCCGAGGGCTGGAGAAGAAAGAGCTACAACAACAGAGCAGGTCTGCACAGCAAGTGCGCCCTGCATCTCCCCTCCTACCACCGGGACCCACTCCACCTCACAGATTGTGTCAAGGGCCCCTGCGCCCCCGCACGGCCTGCTGCATTAGCTAGTTAGGTAATTCCCTGCTGGGCACTAACACAGAAAGCTGGAAATCCTCGGTGACCTCCCTGCCCACCCACGGCCCCCTCCCCGGCACATCGAGGGCAACCTGCGGCCCCACCAGGGACCCCCACCCGGAAGCAGGGATTCGAAACTGTCGTGATCACCGAGGCATGAGCCAGGCCACCACAACGCAGGCCCCCTGCCACAGGAGTCTCCTGCGCTAGCCCGGCCACATCGGGGTCCCTCCGTGAAGGTATCAAGGATACAGCCTTGGCCCAGAAGCCAGGGATGCCCCGGATGAGGGCGCTTCGGTGGTCCAGGTGACGCCGTCGCCTCTGCCAGAACCTGAGCTTGAGCCCAGAGTAGGCCCTGCTGGCGTCTTTGTTCATGGGCTCCAGCTCTGACTGCAGGGCCTCGAGGGCCTGGAGCGGGGACGGGGGCGGACCTGGCCGTGCCTCTGGCCGTTCTTCCCCTTCCTGCTTCTCCTGCAGCTCCTGCGCTTCTCGCTCCTTCTGGCTCTCCTCCCAGGCCTCTTCCCTCCTGTCTTCCTCCTCCTCATCCTCCTCCTCCTGCACCTCTGGTACCTCTGCAACCTCATCCTCAACAGCCTCATCCTCCTCCTCCCTCTGCTCCTCCTCCTCCTCCTCTTCCTCCTCCTCCTCCTCTTCCTCCTCCTCCTCTTCCTCCTCCTCCTCTTCCTCCTCCTCCTCCTCAGTCTCCTCGCCCTCCTCAGCCTCCCCCTCTTCTTCAGCCTCACTGCCAACCTCCCTAGCCTCGTCGTCCTCGTCCTCGTCCTCCTCCTCAGTCTCCCCGGGGTCCTCCGCCACCTGGACCACCGCAAGCTGCCACACCAACATTACGTCATCCCCCACTAGCACAAGCTCCACCACCAGGATGGCGCCCTCTCTCTCCCAACGGCCCTCCTCGTCCTGCGCTGGCTCTGCCGCCATCCCCACGCCTAGGCCCAGCAGCACCTTCACCTCTCTTCTGGGGGTGGGGCTATATGTCCGCGGACAGCCGCGTCCCGATGGACCCCTCCCTCGACGGAGTCGGTCAGGATTGGGGGGCAGTCCCGCGTCCCATGTGGCCCCCAGCTGGGGCAGCTGCGGAGGAACGGAGCAGGAGGGGTGAGCACGCGGCTCCCGCAGGCGGCCCGGCAGTGGAGCTCCGCGGCCCAGCGAAGGGGGGACGTCAGCCGTCTCCTCGCAGAAGCCACCGGAGTCTGGGACGCATGCGCACAAGGGCTTCCGGCCAGGAGGCCACGGGGCCGAGGTGGAGGTGGCACGCGTGGGGCCTCGGCGCGAAGGAGGCCTGATCCACGCCCAGGACAATGGCCGGACCCCAGGTGCTGCCAGCGGCAAGGCCGTGGGCGTGGCCGCCACAGGCCCCGCCCCTCACCCCCTGCGGGAGCCGGCCAGGGAGGCAGCCAGTGCGCCTCCTCCAGGGTGGCCTCGGGCTCTACCTAAGGCGCCCCAGGCCCCAGGGCCCACAACCCCCTCCCCTCCATCCCGTGGCCTCCTCCAGCCCGCTCTCCACCCGGTGTTTGTAGCCTGTCAATGCGAAACCGTCCCTTGCCCTTCCCCAACACGATCGTCCAAGACTGAGGACAGCGTATGCACCACCGGGAACCCTGGCCTAGCGTGCGTGGAAACGTCAGCCCAGGCATTGCGGAATAGGGCCATTCCAGGAGACAGAGGTCGGAAGCGGTCTGCCTGTTCGGGGCACGGGGCTAGGGGGCGGGGGTTCGGCCACAGTTTGCCCCCAGGCCACGTCCTTGGCTGCTCAGGAGAAGAGGGACCGAGAGTGCTCAATCCGTCTCTCCGCCTGTCCTTTCCCCATGCTCTGCTCTCCCTCTTCCCCCGACTCGGTGTTTGTCTTCAGGGCGCTGTTTCTCTGCCCACTCTCTGGCCACAGGGTCTCTGGAAGATGAAGGCTTCAGGAAGCAAGATGCAGAAGCCTGTCCGAGCACCTCCTTTCCCATGAAATAAGAGCCCTCTTCTCCTCTGTGACTAGCCACTGGTCACGTGACCAGGGAAAGGGTCCCAAGCTGGGTGCCCCCGACACAAACACACACAGACACACACACACACACACACACACTTACCCACAGACACTCAGTGTGTTTGGCATGGAGCACAGAGGGAGGCGTGCCTTTCGTGCAGCCAAGGGCATCCGGCAACGTGAATCCGGATGCCCCTCCCCTGAGACAATGTCTGGGTGAACCCTGTGGATGGGCAGTTGGGCATTCTGTCTGGCGGCCAGGTGACTACAGTGTGCACCCTTTGGAGGCCGGAGGCAAGAAGCTGGGGCTGGCTCCCAGGTGACACAGCACGTACGCACGTACCTTCACTTCAAGAGACTGAGTGTCTTCCGTTGCATTCGGGCGAAACCACAAATGCCGTGGGGAAGGCCTGCAGAGGAGAACACATCTTCTCTAGCCTTCCCCTGCGGGCCACCAGGTCAGACCGTGAGCAGAACTTGAGGCTGGGCCGTCACGTCCCCAGGGCTGGCCCGTCACGTCCCCAGGGCTGGCCCCCACACGTGGAGAGAGGATACCCAACGTGTGGCTTTGGGCCAACAAGGTAGGCTTGGGGCAATTTTGGTGTGCAGCCAGTGCAAGCCGGTCTCCCCCAGCATTACAGGAACAGACGGGTTTCTTACACCACACCTCAGTCATCTCAGTCGTCAAAGGGCCACACGTGCCGCGTCCTGTACACGGAGGTGCCTGTCGTGGTTGCTCCGGCGGTTCTTCACCCTCCACGTGTCCCCGGCAGGTCCGTACCGACTCTTGAGGCCACGGCATCTTCTGTGCCCTCGCACAGGTCTTCTTCGGCTCCGTCTCCTGAACCGGCGGTGGATGCGTGGCTCTGCGCCATGGCTCCACTCCATGGGCGGCTGGACTAATGTTATCGCGGGGGTTCGAGCTGCGCAGAGTTCATGCCGGCTGCCTTCTAAGGTGCCAGCGGTGTTCAGTACAGCCGAGTGCTTACACACCCGTGTGTTCAGACCAAGGTTTCTTTGCGTGCCCACAGGTACCCGTGTGGGCAGCTGGCTGTAACACCGAGGGAAAGGGGTACACAGGCGTGGCCTTCCATGTACACACACGTGCATGTGGAAGCGCGTGCACGGACAGACCTATTCCGTTCCCGGCCGGGTCTGCGGTGGGTTTGCAGTGGACCGGATTTCATACGCACCCCCACGGCCTTGGACTGTGGTTTCCACGTGTTCGGCCATCATGTGGATGATCTCCACGTCCACTCGCAATCCAGGGAGACAGACATTCATGCAATGACAGACATCTGGCATTGCCCCTGCTAGGGAAGGAACAGGAGAGGGGCCAAAGGACAAGAGGTAAGCAGCCTGGAACGGAGACCTCACGGGAGGCTGGGTTTCAAGGGCACCTCCCTTGTTTCTTGTCCCCGTCGCCTCGACACACGTACACTGGAAAGCACACACGCATTCTGGGCGCCCCATCCCTTGCCTGCGAGACCACATCCGTGGAAGACCGTTGCCCTGGGTCCTCCAGTCCCGTAGCAAGCGTCCGTCTCCCAGCAGCTCTGGCCATTAAGCCCCTGGAGCGGGCGGTCTTCTTCAGGAGGCGCTCAGCCCTCTTGCGCCACGTACGTGTTTGCCCTGAAGCTGCCCTGAACTCCAGGCAGATGTGCACGAGCCACATCCCCTGGTTTGCACCCTAAGGCCCTGGGAGGAAACCCGATGTCCTTATGATGCGCCCAACAGCTTAAGCCATGCTACCTGCGGCAGGGGTCCAATCCTAAACACCTCTTTCCGGGGCAGGCGGGGCATCCCCCAGTCAAGGAAGCAGAGCGCCTGTGTTTATGGGAGATACCTGGGAGGCGCTTTAGCGGCACCGTCCAGCCTTTCCTCTCCCCTGTAGAGCTCGGCAGGCCCTTCCTAAAAGCCCCGAGGAGCGAGCCGCAGAGGGCTCTAGGGAAAGTGGGTGGGGCGAGCGCAGCACGTTCTGGGGTCCTCCACGTCCGGATCCCCGCGGGCAGCCCCGCTGCAACCGTCAGCATGCCTGGGACTTCCCCTCCATCTTGTCGACACGATGAATCCCACGGACTGGCCTGGGGGAGCTGTGAGGCTACTCTCCAGCTTAGGCGACAAGGAGACCAGAAGACGTGACGATGGCCCCAGCAGTCTTCCTTTGGCCCGTTGCTCTCCACCACCCTAGAATTCTCCCTGAGGGGCTGTATCGGACTTGAGATCCCCAACTTGAGATCTGACCAACCGCGGGCAGACTTGCTGACGTTCAGGCCCGAACCGTGAAGCCGGCAGGGTTCCCGAGCCCGAAGGCCAAACCCTCCTCGACCTACACCTAGCTGCCGGGGCCGCCAGGAGGGAACCCAGTTCCCCAAGGCAATGAGGTCAGGACTCCACAAACAGCATGAGATGTCGGCATAGCACCACAGGGGCCGCTGGGAGGCTCTGCCGGGATCCATTCGTGGGCACACGTTGCCAGATCCCAAGCCCAGCTGAGGTGCAGGCGGTGGGGAACGTCGAAGACGGGGTGAGTGCAGGGCGAGCGGATGGGGAGGGGCGAGCCCCGGACTGGTGAGAAGTGGTGCTGGGAAACCCCTGTTGGCTCAGGGAGCAACAAGCTGGGTGCCCCTCGCTGAGGCAGGGAACACGTGCCTGTGGGTTCAGCTCCTCTCCTTTTCGTCCTCCCCGCCTGGTACACAGGAGGTGGACAAGACCGGCCCAAACAGGAGAAGAACAGAGTCCAGGATGGCCTTTCTACTGGGAGGAGAGCTCCCCGCAGGGCTCTTTCCTCTGGAGGAACGTGCTGCTCACGGATTCTTTCTTATTCTTTGCTGCCTTTGGCTAATCAACACAGAGGCGGGTACAAGGTTTGAGCCCCTCTGTAACACACACTGAGACCCCTAGGGTTTTCCCACACCGGCACCATCCGTGCAAGCTGCCTCGATGGGTGGTGTGCTTGACACGTGCCTGCCTTGCCTTGGCCCGTGTGCGTTTTGCGGCGAGAGGGGACAGAGAACCCTGAGTAACCATGGAATGCACACAAGGTCTGTGTGTCAGGAGGGACGTGGCTGCACTCCGCCACTGGCCCCTTTCTCCATAATCAGCAGAGCGGGAAGTGCCATGGGCCCTCTCCTTTCCCGACCAGGGACTCCCAACACACTCATACACACGTGACCCTGTCCAAAGGCTTGGGCACACATCACAGACACACACACTCACACACACACACAGACTCTCGACACCCAGACGTGCATGAGGCCACACAAAATCACACTCACGTGTTCTTCTAAACACAGAGAAACACGTGATGCGTCTGTGCTCGTCCAAACACACGCACATACCCTGCACACCCACACATGATCCCTGAAACCAAGTCATCGAGATGGCACATGCATACCCCCCCCACACACAGACTCACGGCACCCAGGCGTGCATGAGGCCACACGTAACCAGACTCACATTTTCATCTAAACACAGAGTGACATACAAGACACGTGTGTTCGTGCAAACACATGCACATGCTACACGCACCCACACATTATCTCTGATACAAAGGCGTGGAGATGACACATGTGCACAGACACACACACACACACACACACACGAAAATGCAAACACACACCCACAAGCTCCATTCACACACACGCACACACACAAACACACACACGCTCAAGGAAACCTACTGAACACACTAAACTCACACTCATCGGTATTAAATTCAGGCTTGTAACAGCAGCCCTTGCATACAGACACATAGGGGCTTGTAAACACGAACACAGACACACACACACAATGCATACGACTCACAGAAGGTCTCCGGCAAAGGCCTACACATACAGTCCCGGCCCCAAAATACATACACACGTGTGTCGCGGAACCATCATACTCACACACGGAAATGACCACATCAAAAACCCCTGGCACAGAGGCATACACAACTGACGCCAACACATCTGAGCATGCACACTCACACACACACACACAGAACACACGCAACCACACACACACTCCCCTGAGGATAGAGAAGCACGTAAGCAAAACCCATGGTCTACGTCATCCTGGAACACAGAAGTAGCCCATCAAGTGTGCACACACACACACACACACACACACACATACTCTCCTCGAACCCACTGTACACACTGTGTACACACTCGCTCATATTGATCTGAAGCATGCACACCATCCCTTGCCTGCAGACACATAGGTGCTTGCAAAAACACCCAGAACAGACCCAATTCACACGAGGTGTCCGGCACAGGCATACGCATGTGGCACCACCATAAAAACCATTACACGGGTGTGCCCAAGAACACTAACACACACACCCCAACACATCCACAAACTCCAGCACGCAGGCATACGCTACTCACGACGTTACATCTGAGCACGACACACTCACACATAGTCCTGAGGGTACAGAAGCATGTAAGTAAAACACATGGTCTGTGTCATACAGGAACACACACGTAGCCACTCAAACAGGCACACAAACACACACACACAGGTTCATGCTTCTGCAATCACACAGAGCACACCACACACAGTACACCAAACACACACACAGAGCACACTCAGGCATGCATCCCTGCCTTCCCAAACACACACGTGCGCTTGCAAGCACACGTACACACAGACAACCCATACAAGGTCTCCGGCACAGGCGTACGCAGTTGACCTGCTCAAAAAGGAAGTATGCCCGTGATCCCCCGCAATCCAGAAACATCCACAGAATCTGACACGCAGGCATTCTCAAGGGTCCAAAACACACACTCATACGCGCACGCCCTGAGGATTCAGACACATGTGAGAAAACCACACGTCCTCCCTGATATAGAAATGCACAGTCAACCGCTACACTCACACGCACGTACGTGCACACGCGCTTAAGCCTGCCTAGGAAGGGTGGGGTTCTCTCCCCAGGCCCAGCCCTGCTGCGCCCGGCCCCCAAGCTCTCCATCACGCCCACCCATGGAATCCAACAGGATGGGGGCTGGAGGATCCCACCAGGCTGATTTCCTCCTTGCCATTTCCCGTGCCCCCGACAGAAGCCGACACATGGACCCAAAGGGCTCTGTAACTTGTTTATGGCCCTTCCCCCTGTCCCTGCAGCATTGGGCAGGATACTCTCTAGCGCCGCCCCTGCTGATCCTTGTCCCTGTTTCTGTCCCGTGCAGGCAGAGCACCACGGAGACGAGCCCATCCATGTCTCTCAACGGTGGAGGCCTCATCAAATTCGTCTCGGTGGTCAAACTCGGGTGCTCTCTGATGTCCACTTCCACACAGCGGCCATGCCCCGACACATACACACACGCATCACACACACACAGAGACAAACAGGAAAACACACACAAAAATCTTAGCTATTTGTGAAAACACATGCTGCCGGGATCGCCAACGTGATGTTGCGAGCCCGCCTCGTCCCCGTGGGATCCCTGTTCCTCCCCAGCGAGGGCGCCACGACCCTCCTGTGGACGGCCTAGGGCCATTTCCCAGGATGTCCGTATGGCTGCGGGAGGCCAGGCGGTGCTCAGGAACGTGGAGGGCAGCCCGGGAGTCGTGGCCCACGACGGGGACGGGACAAGGAGCCCGACTCCCCAAGATAGGCCGGCCATCCCCAACTGAAGGCGTTGGCAGGAGGACCGAGAGAGGGGCCGACAGCCACGGGAGACAGTTCAGGAAAAGGCGGTGGCGAAGCCTTGCTTCGCCCGATTGAGCAGGGATTTGCCGGCACACAGCATGGGGGGCAGGCACCTGCCGGACTAGACACCTCCTCCGCCCTGTGGGTGTGCTCTGAGTGGCCCCAGGCTCACTTCCCACCCTGCCAGCTGCTGCGTGGGCCCAGGCTCCTCTGAGCCTCAGTTTGCGCGCCATGAAACTGACTGTCCCCGGGCACCCTCCCCACACAGTTCAGGACCCAGCCCTCGGGGCTCCTTACCGACAGGTCTTCCTCTCAGCTCACTCCCATGGGCCGCCTTCCGGCCTAGGGTAGTACTGCAAGGGATTGGGCCACAGCTCTTCGATGATGATCTGGGAGGGGAAAAAAGGCCAGGTGAGCGTGGGGCCCCCGGCCCCGGTCCCCAGCAGCCGGGGCCCCAGCATCACCGTTGCGGACGAAGGCCGCAGGGGCCTCACCTCGGCCATCCTGTTGGGCCCCGGGCAGCTGGGGTCACACAACCAGTTGAAGAAGTTCAGGCTGCTGCTGTCTCGCCTGCGGCTGGCACCTCCACGTTCCTCATCCCAGAACCACTGGACTGGGGTGCAACGAGTCGCCCTATATCCTGCAGGACGAGGAAACTTAAGGGAGGCCGTCCATGGCCAGGGCCCCACGCCCGCTCTCGCTCCCAACCTACAACCTCTCCCCCTCCTGTGCCAAATCCCTCCCCCGCCCCCAGGACCCCATACACCTCCCTTCCCGTTCCCGGGGCCCACGTGCCCGGCGGCCCTCCGCCAGCTCCCCTGAAGCTCAGGCCCACTCTTACCGGCGATGCTAAGGTGATACTCCTTAACGATCACGTCGTTCTGGAAGTAGGGGTTGCTCCCAAAGGAAAACATCAGCCTGCAGCGGTACTTGGGATGACCCAGCTCCTCCACCTGGCCCAGCAAAGCGAGAGGAGGGGTAGGGGGAAGGGGACTGAGCGCGGCTCTGAGCAACCCTGCCGCAGCCCCTCCAGCTGCAACCCCACTCCCAAGGCACCACCGCCGGCCTCCGTCTCCAGGGCTAACCTCTAAATTGGTCATGTAGCTGAGCAGGTCTGCGTCCTGGTCACCTGTCACGGCTGATATCTGCGGGTGATTCAGGATCTGCCTTGGGTCAAGGAGCCTCGACGGCAAGTGCTCCGGAAAGAGAACCGGGAACCACCCGGGAACCCCCCGGCCCTTCCCGACCGAGAGCCAGGGACCGAATGGGGCCTGTGCACAAACAGAAGGCACCGCCACACTCCCAGCCTCCTCAGCGCTTGCCCTTTCGTCACCCATGCTCTGCCCTGGGGCGGCAATGGGCTTGGAGGATCAACAGGGTGAGGCCAGGAGCCTGCCTGCTTTGCCTTCCCACGTCCGTCTGGCCTGTGCCCGGGGCCGGCTGGGCCAGGAGGCGGTCAGTCACCACGCTGGATGTCTGGATGGGCTCGGTCCCCCGCTCACGGCCGTGTTTGCTTGTGTGCTCCCCTGAAGCCCTGGGCTCTTGAGGGACCTTCTGTGCCCACAAGGGGGCTGCTCCGCTCACTTGCAGCATGGCTGCACAGCCAGGGTGCCAAGCAAGAGCCTGGCAGGGTCAGCAAGAGAGGGAGGAAAGGGGTAGTGTGGGAGGACGGGGCGCGAAGGAGGAGAGAGAGAGAGACAGAGACACCCAAACCCCGAGGAAGAGACTTGCAGAGGGACGGCAGGCGGGGAGAGAGCGAGCCAGGGTGGGGGACGTGGAGACGGAGAGGCAGGGAGGCAGGAAACGTGTCTGTGAGCACCTGGGCCAGGGGCCTCGGCCCGCCTCAGTAGGACCTGCGGAGACAGAGTTTGTAGCACCCCTGCACCGTGTCCAGGGCCCCGGGGGCCGCTGAAGTCGGCCAGCCCGCTGACTGACCCTCAATGAGTGCAAGCGCACAGAACTCTAGGTCTGCCGTGACCTCGCCAAAAAGACAGGTTGGGAAGGACCGGGAAGGAGGCGCGCAGCCTCTCCATCTGCCCCACGCACCCCCCAAATCCTTTCCTTGCAGCATCTGCTCTGAGCCAAGTGGGACCGGGCTTCACTAGGAGTCCAGAGTGTTGACCCGGGTTCCGCGACCGCAGAGGCCTGTTGGGGTGCTGCAGCCCCAAAGCACTGGCCCGGACCTTCTGCTCAGGCAGCACTGCACAGGTCCCAGCCCCTGCCTTTCCCCCCAACGCCCACTCCCTCCCCGCACCCACCTCCTCCGGGACCACCCTCTGCTGGCCCCTGCCCCTCTGCTGTGCAGGAGAAGGCTGGGGCCACTGCTCCCGCCTTAGGCACACTGCTGCCTGGGCGGCCTACTGCCGCGAGGTGCCCAGCGCTAGAGGCCTGGGGCCCACGGCTGGGGGAGCGAGGCCCATCCCCGCAGCTCTCCTGCCCCTGGCTGAGGCTCTGCACCCTGCTGCCCTGCTCCCACTCTCCTCCACAGGTGCCCAAACCCAGCCAGCAGGCTGAAGGATACGGCGTGTGCCCAGAAGCCAGGGATGCCCTGGATGATGGCCCTTCTTCGAGCCAGGTGACCACTGCGCTTCCGATTCCTCCTGCGCTTCAGCCGCAAGTAGGCCCTGGAGGCTTGGGCATCCACAGAGCGGAGCGCTTCCTGAACCACCTCCAGCGCGGCAAGTGCGGCCCCGGCTGGGTCGGGCCGGGGCACCGGCTCTGCCTGCCACAGCTCCTTCGGCCTCTCGACCTGCTGTGCTTGCGCCGCCTCCTCGTCTTCCGCCGCCAGCACGTCCTCGACTTCCGCCGCCAGCACCTCCTCGACTTCCACCGCCAGCACCTCCTCGTCTTCCGCCGCCAGCACCTCCTCGTCTTCCGCCGCCAGCACCTCCTCGTCTTCCGCCGCCAGCACCTCCTCGACTTCCACCGCCAGCACCTCCTCGACTTCCAGCGCCAGCACCTCCTCGTCTTCCGCCGCCAGCACCTCCTCGACTTCCACCGCCACCACCTCCACCACCAGCACCAACTCCGGCCCCGCGCCGGCCTCCTCTGTGCCCCCCTGGGCCTCAGCTGCCCGCACAGCCTCTGCCACCACCCCCGCAGCCTCGAGGGCCAGAAGCGCCCCCGCGTGCCCGCAGGAGCCGGTCTCCCTGAGGGCCCCCGCCTCCTCACCGCCCCCGTCTGCGACCAAGGTGCTCCAGGATTCTGGGGCAGCCCCGCCTTCCCCGGACCTCGACTCACTCTCCATGTGGCCCTGGCCCTGAGCGCCGGCCGCTGGGGACTGAAGGCGACGGAGGCGGCACCAGCAGCTTCAGCTGCAGCGCCCAGGAACGCCGCTGGGCGGCAGGCCTATCAGAGTGCGCGGGCCTGGGGCACGCATGCGCACAGGCCCCCGGGGCGGGCGGTGACGGGGCAGACACGGGCGGGGCAGGGGTGTGGGGCGGGGGGAGGCACGCATGCGGCCTGGGCCGGATGGAGCCCCCGAGCCCCGCGCAGGACGCGGCGTGCTCCCGGGTCTAACCCGTGCCAGGGCAGTGGGCGTGGCCACCACCCGCCATGTCCCTTGGCCGCGCCAGAGCCCGCCTGGGAGCCCGCCCGAGCCCCTCCACCGCGGTGGCCTCCGCGCCTCTCAACCCCAAACGTTCTCTTCAGAGACCCCTGTCAGGCCTTTCCCGCAAGTGCCGTGGTATCCCAGCCCCACTCGTCCCTTTCTCGTCCGTCCGTCTGGGGCCCCTCGGCTGGCGCCAGGAATTGAAATCCGGCGGCTGAATGCCGTGTGTGCCCGCCGCGCGAAAGCCTCCCGCGCTCCTTCTTAGGGGACCTGGGGGAGAGCCCGGGGGGCATCAGCTGCTGCCCCACCTGCGCCCCGTCACTGCCACGTGGCTTTCGCCCTGGGCCTGCCCGGTGGTGCACGGCGCCAGGAGCCCGCCGCCAAGGTGCTGCGTGCAGGGGCCATCCGCCTCCCCAGCCCCCCACCCCCCATCCCCCGCCCCAGCTTTCCGGAAGAGAAGGGAACTGCACGCCAAGTACTTTCCCTGAAGTTACTCTGCAAAGAGCCGAGGTCCCTGGCCACCGGGGTGCCTACAGAGCTGCTAAGCCGGCCCCGGTGAGGTCCGTGATTGCGACTGGGCAGCATGCGACTGGGCCAGGCTTTCAGTCCAAAGAGAAACTCTGCAAATTCCTCTGCCCAAGCCAGTGGTAAAACTTGCTCCCAAGGTGCTTTCCTCTGAGCGGCCCCTTTCGCTTTGTTTCTGTGTCTCTTTTCCTCGTTGCGTTCTCCTTCTCCACCTGACTTGCATGCAAGGGCTCTTGTGTCTTTCTTCCAGCTCCGCTCCAAGTTCTCCCTTAGACTGTGTCGGTGGCTGAGTGGAGTACCGTGCGGGGAGGGGATGGCCAAGTGAGCATGCACAGCACAAGTGCCCTTTCTCTGGTACTCCCCACGTCCTTTGAGACAAGACCACACCTCACTGAGGTCTGCTCCGGGGGGCGGGGGCGGGTGCTGTGGCGGGATAGGATGCTTGCCGCCTGAGGTGTCAGGGAAGGCCTCGTGGGTGATGGCAAGGCCACCAGCGTTGCGGTTGCATCGTGGGAGGGCCTCCATTAGAAGGAGTGGGTCGGTGTGTCCTGGGGGATTTTGACCAGAAAGACGCAGGAGGAACTCCCTTGGCGTTAAGTGCAGGGGCTGTGGTCGCAACAAGTGTCACAAACGCCCCTGCAGGGAGTAAGATGCATGGCTGTCTATGGGGAGAAGAAACAAATGTCTGAGACAGTCCGTGAGACAGCTCAGACTTTGGAATTACTGGTACAATCCAAACTGACCCAGCACTTGCAACCTTGCCCAAACCACTAGAGGAGGCTCCTCTGGTGTTACCGCAGGAACAGGAGCACAGCCTTGGAGAGGGAGAAGGCTGGGGTGGTGACAGGGGGAGGGGGAGGAGAGGGAGACTGGGAGGAGAGGGAGAGAAGCCCAGAAGGAGAAGAAGAGCTGGGGGAGAGAGGGGGAATGGGAGGGAGGGAGAGAAGGGAAGAGAGGGACAGGGGCAGGAGGGAGAGCCGTGCGCAGGGATGGGGAGGGAGAGACAGGCAGGGCGCGGCGAGGAAGGGCGGAGGCGGGGAGGCAAGGACTGGTCTGCCCCCAGCTGAATTCATACTTTGCGAGGCATGTAGACCCAAAGGACACATCGCCTGTGAGGAAGGGGCCACCCACGCGTGGGGAAGCAACAAGTCGGCTGAGCAGAGCTGAATCCAGTGGTGTCAACCAGGGCAGCTGTCACGTTTCCCGAAAACATGAGACAGCAAATGGGGAAGTCACGGAGGAATAGAGGGTGGAAACAGCCAGGGAGTACACAGACACCAAGTACTGTGATTGTGGACTGCCCTGTGTCAGTAACGGGGCTGGTCAGTAACGGGGCTTCACAGCACTGGAGTAAGATGTGGACGACAGCAGAACGGGCAGGTGTTGAAAAGCTGGCCACATCTATGCTCCGTGCAAGAGACTGGCCTCTGAGTCCCAAAGTCACAAAGAATTTGAAAGTGGGAGGAGAGAGGCCAAGACCTCAGAAGATGGACGGTGCCCTACACGGTCAAAGCAGCCTGCGCGCACTTGGCCCTTAACCAGGGGAGCGTGCTCCGTGGGGTGTTGGTGAGGACTAGGGGTGCCCTTTGGTGGCATTTCCCTTTTGGGGTCTAACCGGATAGAGGGCATTGGGCACCTGCCTTCAGACCACGGAGAAGGAGGCAGATCAGCCTCGGGGTCAGCACGGGACAGACAGCACACGGGCGGGTGTCCTGGGTCTCGCATTCAGCAATACTCTGCCCTCTCCTCTGCTGACCATCTGGGGGACCCCAAGCCAACGTCCTAGGGAAGCCGGGAAGTGGGGATCACGGGGCTGCGTGGGGTTGTCAGTATGTGAGCGTGTCTCTGGACATGTGAGTGGGTGAAGGTTGTGTGCCTGGGAGGGTGAGTGAGTGTGTGCGTGTCAGGACATGAGGGTGACTGAATCACTGTGTGTTGGCTGGGGGGTGTTGGCTCTGCTCCTGAGTGGATGTGTCAGTGTATGTGAGTGGCTAAATATTCTGTGGCTTAGGGCGGTTGGAACCCGATGGTGTTCGTGTGTGTGCGCGCGCGCGTGCGTGCGTGTGCGCGCCCACGCGCGCGCGCGCGCCTTTCCCTGCAATTTATGCTTCCGCCCAGCTACCTGGGCCAGAACGACAGGGTGATCTTTCCTACCTTCCCTCCTCCCACTTTCCCCTCTCCGACAGTCCCTCCACAGGGCCTGGCCCCCACTCGCTCCCGCTGTATCTGGGGCTGAGAGGATGACTGTGTCAGCAAGGGCCTGGGCCCCTTGTTTAGAAGAAAGGAGAGCCCTGGCACTGGGGTTCAACGGAGTAATGAAACTACAGTCCCACCCGTGCTGTGTCTGAGGTCATCCACCAGGGAGCATCTCTGGGAGACGGTCATCGCCATCCACCAAAAGTTGACACTGGACATGTTTGGCCCTGGCTCGTCCTTCCCTTTCTTTGACCTCTGTCATTTCCCCAGGGAAGGCATGGGCCCTGTTAGCTGGCCTTTCGCTCATCTCCTCTCCCTGCCCACCTCCACCATCCCTAGGGGAAGGACCTCTGCCACGCTGGGATGCAGTCCCAGAGCTCGTGTGACCTGGACCTCTGGGCCAGCATACGGCCCCACCCCTTCCACGGAATAAGGATGCCGGGGCAGAGTAGTAAGCATCGACGGGAATCCCATGAGCTCAGGCTCCCCACCTGCCCCTTTCCATGAAGACGACCGTGTGTGAGCGTACACACAGTAACACACATAAACACGGTTGACGTCGTTTTTCCACATTTCAGTATTTTTACAGGGGGCCTCAATCGGCCCTGTGTTTCTCCCAGGCACCAGACTGGAGGTGTTCCCTGTGGGAGGGACCAGGCTGATCATCCGGCTCCATCTGAAGGTCCTGGACTCTTTCCGGGTCAAGGGCAAGGCTTCTGCGTATTCACCTCAACATGCTCAAGTTCCCTGGGAGAGACGGAGACACAGACACAGACACACGGGCACACAGTCACCCGGGCACACATGAGGCGGCCGGTGAGTATCCTCTACGGGCCACACGCAGGTTTGCTTGAGGGTTTCAAGGCCCTTTCGGGGAACGGAGGCCATTCTCCCCTGCCCCTCTCCCCGGCCCTTGATGGCGATCCCCCTACATTTCCTCCACCCACATAGCAACGGTATCTGTGCACGCTCTCCAGTGTTCTCTGGCTGATTGCGGTGGGCACAGGAGATTGCCCAGGGAGATGACTGGGAGGACTCTACCGATGAACACACAAAAGTGACGGGGTGACGCATGAGCCTTTACGCCAGGGAACGCAGACATCTGCGCCAAGGCTGGCAAGAGGTGCTTAGGTGGGCTCAAAGCTGAGGCGGTGGCGAGGAGACCTGAGGGCAGGAGTTCACGGCCAGGGAGTGGCACTTCCCGCAAGGCAGCTGCTGAGCCGACTGCTTCTCCGGCTCTGCTCACTGGTGTTGCCTGACCCGCCTGCCTCAAGCTTCCCAGGCAGAACCAGTTTGACACCGCCCTCCCCGACTCACGGTGATGCCCTTTGGACACGGGGTCACCGCCTCTTGAGTGTTCCTCTAAGCCTCCGTTTCTGCATTTGCGGAGCCCAGCTCCCACGGAGCCGCACGGAGCATTTTCAGCACCCACGCCCTGGGCGTCTCACCTGCCCTCCTCTCAGTTCCCTCTGCTGGGGCCTTCTTCCTCACGTAGTACTGCAGGGGATCGGGCCACAGGTCGTCCATGATGATCTGGCAGGGGAAACGGGGCAGGGCTCAGATGCACATCCCAGTCCGCTGGGGAGCACAGGCAGGTTCACGTGCGCGGTTTGTCACAGGGACCCACCTCAGCTATCCTGCTAGGCCCGGCAAAGCTGTGGTCAGAGAACCAGCTGAAGAAGTTAAGGCTGCTCTTGTGGCGTCTGCGGCTACAGGCCTCCTGTTCGTAACAGTGGTGCCACTGGATGGGAGTGGAATGAGACGGCTCGTACCCTGCAGGAAGAAGGGTCCGTGCGAAGGCGCTGGATGATGCATCAGGTTCAACCCTGCCGCCTCCACCTGCTGCCGCCCATGCACGCAGAGGCCCCTTACCAGCAGCCCTGAGGACATACTCCTTCTCAACGACGTCGTTGCGGAAGTAGGAGTTCTCGCGAAAGAAGAGCAGGATCTTGCGGCCATCACGGGGAGACTCGAGTTCCTCCACCTGCCGGGCGGCAAAGTGGGGGAGAGGGTTGAGATCTCTGTCCAGCAGACCCTTCCCCTCCTGGCCTTGGGGAGGAATCGCTTCTGTTACCCCCTCTTCTCCCATCCCCCAGGCCGGGCCTCCATCTCCCGGGCCAGACCTTCAAATCCGTCATGGAGCCAAGTATGCCTTCATCTTGCTCACTGAGCATGGCTGACATCTGCGGGTGGTTCACAAACTGCTTCGGGTCAAGGACTCTCCGAGGGCTGGAGAAGAAAGAGCTACAACAACAGAGCAGGTCTGCACAGCAAGTGCGCCCTGCATCTCCCCTCCTACCACCGGGACCCACTCCACCTCACAGATTGTGTCAAGGGCCCCTGCGCCCCCGCACGGCCTGCTGCATTAGTTAGTTAGGTAATTCCCTGCTGGGCACTAACACAGAAAGCTGGAAATCCTCGGTGACATCCCTGCCCACCCACGGCCCCCTCCCCGGCACATCGAGGGCAACCTGCGGCCCCACCAGGGACCCCCACCCGGAAGCAGGGATTCGAAACTGTCGTGATCACCGAGGCATGAGCCAGGCCACCACAACGCAGGCCCCCTGCCACAGGAGTCTCCTGCGCTAGCCCGGCCACATCGGGGTCCCTCCGTGAAGGTATCAAGGATACAGCCTTGGCCCAGAAGCCAGGGATGCCCCGGATGAGGGCGCTTCGGTGGTCCAGGTGACGCCGTCGCCTCTGCCAGAACCTGAGCTTGAGCCCAGAGTAGGCCCTGCTGGCGTCTTTGTTCATGGGCTCCAGCTCTGACTGCAGGGCCTCGAGGGCCTGGAGCGGGGACGGGGGCGGACCTGGCCGTGCCTCTGGCCGTTCTTCCCCTTCCTGCTTCTCCTGCAGCTCCTGCGCTTCTCGCTCCTTCTGGCTCTCCTCCCAGGCCTCTTCCCTCCTGTCTTCCTCCTCCTCATCCTCCTCCTCCTGCACCTCTGGTACCTCTGCAACCTCATCCTCAACAGCCTCATCCTCCTCCTCCCTCTGCTCCTCCTCCTCCTCCTCTTCCTCCTCCTCCTCCTCTTCCTCCTCCTCCTCTTCCTCCTCCTCCTCTTCCTCCTCCTCCTCCTCAGTCTCCTCGCCCTCCTCAGCCTCCCCCTCTTCTTCAGCCTCACTGCCAACCTCCCTAGCCTCGTCGTCCTCGTCCTCGTCCTCAGTCTCCCCGGGGTCCTCTGCCACCTGGACCACCGCAAGCTGCCACACCAACATTACGTCATCCCCCACTAGCACAAGCTCCACCACCAGGATGGCGCCCTCTCTCTCCCAACGGCCCTCCTCGTCCTGCGCTGGCTCTGCCGCCATCCCCACGCCTAGGCCCAGCAGCACCTTCGCCTCTCTTCTGGGGGTGGGGCTATATGTCCGCGGACAGCCGCGTCCCGATGGACCCCTCCCTCGACGGAGTCGGTCAGGATTGGGGGGCAGTCCCGCGTCCCATGTGGCCCCCAGCTGGGGCAGCTGCGGAGGAACGGAGCAGGAGGGGTGAGCACGCGGCTCCCGCAGGCGGCCCGGCAGTGGAGCTCCGCGGCCCAGCGAAGGGGGGACGTCAGCCGTCTCCTCGCAGAAGCCACCGGAGTCTGGGACGCATGCGCACAAGGGCTTCCGGCCAGGAGGCCACGGGGCCGAGGTGGAGGTGGCACGCGTGGGGCCTCGGCGCGAAGGAGGCCTGATCCACGCCCAGGACAATGGCCGGACCCCAGGTGCTGCCAGCGGCAAGGCCGTGGGCGTGGCCGCCACAGGCCCCGCCCCTCACCCCCTGCGGGAGCCGGCCAGGGAGGCAGCCAGTGCGCCTCCTCCAGGGTGGCCTCGGGCTCTACCTAAGGCGCCCCAGGCCCCAGGGCCCACAACCCCCTCCCCTCCATCCCGTGGCCTCCTCCAGCCCGCTCTCCACCCGGTGTTTGTAGCCTGTCAATGCGAAACCGTCCCTTGCCCTTCCCCAACACGATCGTCCAAGACTGAGGACAGCGTATGCACCACCGGGAACCCTGGCCTAGCGTGCGTGGAAACGTCAGCCCAGGCATTGCGGAATAGGGCCATTCCAGGAGACAGAGGTCGGAAGCGGTCTGCCTGTTCGGGGCACGGGGCTAGGGGGCGGGGGTTCGGCCACAGTTTGCCCCCAGGCCACGTCCTTGGCTGCTCAGGAGAAGAGGGACCGAGAGTGCTCAATCCGTCTCTCCGCCTGTCCTTTCCCCATGCTCTGCTCTCCCTCTTCCCCCGACTCGGTGTTTGTCTTCAGGGCGCTGTTTCTCTGCCCACTCTCTGGCCACAGGGTCTCTGGAAGATGAAGGCTTCAGGAAGCAAGATGCAGAAGCCTGTCCGAGCACCTCCTTTCCCATGAAATAAGAGCCCTCTTCTCCTCTGTGACTAGCCACTGGTCACGTGACCAGGGAAAGGGTCCCAAGCTGGGTGCCCCCGACACAAACACACACAGACACACACAGACACACACACACACACACACACTTACCCACAGACACTCAGTGTGTTTGGCATGGAGCACAGAGGGAGGCGTGCCTTTCGTGCAGCCAAGGGCATCCGGCAACGTGAATCCGGATGCCCCTCCCCTGAGACAATGTCTGGGTGAACCCTGTGGATGGGCAGTTGGGCATTCTGTCTGGCGGCCAGGTGACTACAGTGTGCACCCTTTGGAGGCCGGAGGCAAGAAGCTGGGGCTGGCTCCCAGGTGACACAGCACGTACGCACGTACCTTCACTTCAAGAGACTGAGTGTCTTCCGTTGCATTCGGGCGAAACCACAAATGCCGTGGGGAAGGCCTGCAGAGGAGAACACATCTTCTCTAGCCTTCCCCTGCGGGCCACCAGGTCAGACCGTGAGCAGAACTTGAGGCTGGGCCGTCACGTCCCCAGGGCTGGCCCGTCACGTCCCCAGGGCTGGCCCCCACACGTGGAGAGAGGATACCCAACGTGTGGCTTTGGGCCAACAAGGTAGGCTTGGGGCAATTTTGGTGTGCAGCCAGTGCAAGCCGGTCTCCCCCAGCATTACAGGAACAGACGGGTTTCTTACACCACACCTCAGTCATCTCAGTCGTCAAAGGGCCACACGTGCCGCGTCCTGTACACGGAGGTGCCTGTCGTGGTTGCTCCGGCGGTTCTTCACCCTCCACGTGTCCCCGGCAGGTCCGTACCGACTCTTGAGGCCACGGCATCTTCTGTGCCCTCGCACAGGTCTTCTTCGGCTCCGTCTCCTGAACCGGCGGTGGATGCGTGGCTCTGCGCCATGGCTCCACTCCATGGGCGGCTGGACTAATGTTATCGCGGGGGTTCGAGCTGCGCAGAGTTCATGCCGGCTGCCTTCTAAGGTGCCAGCGGTGTTCAGTACAGCCGAGTGCTTACACACCCGTGTGTTCAGACCAAGGTTTCTTTGCGTGCCCACAGGTACCCGTGTGGGCAGCTGGCTGTAACACCGAGGGAAAGGGGTACACAGGCGTGGCCTTCCATGTACACACACGTGCATGTGGAAGCGCGTGCACGGACAGACCTATTCCGTTCCCGGCCGGGTCTGCGGTGGGTTTGCAGTGGACCGGATTTCATACGCACCCCCACGGCCTTGGACTGTGGTTTCCACGTGTTCGGCCATCATGTGGATGATCTCCACGTCCACTCGCAATCCAGGGAGACAGACATTCATGCAATGACAGACATCTGGCATTGCCCCTGCTAGGGAAGGAACAGGAGAGGGGCCAAAGGACAAGAGGTAAGCAGCCTGGAACGGAGACCTCACGGGAGGCTGGGTTTCAAGGGCACCTCCCTTGTTTCTTGTCCCCGTCGCCTCGACACACGTACACTGGAAAGCACACACGCATTCTGGGCGCCCCATCCCTTGCCTGCGAGACCACATCCGTGGAAGACCGTTGCCCTGGGTCCTCCAGTCCCGTAGCAAGCGTCCGTCTCCCAGCAGCTCTGGCCATTAAGCCCCTGGAGCGGGCGGTCTTCTTCAGGAGGCGCTCAGCCCTCTTGCGCCACGTACGTGTTTGCCCTGAAGCTGCCCTGAACTCCAGGCAGATGTGCACGAGCCACATCCCCTGGTTTGCACCCTAAGGCCCTGGGAGGAAACCCGATGTCCTTATGATGCGCCCAACAGCTTAAGCCATGCGACCTGCGGCAGGGGTCCAATCCTAAACACCTCTTTCCGGGGCAGGCGGGGCATCCCCCAGTCAAGGAAGCGGAGCGCCTGTGTTTATGGGAGATACCTGGGAGGCGCTTTAGCGGCACCGTCCAGCCTTTCCTCTCCCCTGTAGAGCTTGGCAGGCCCTTCCTAAAAGCCCCGAGGAGCGAGCCGCAGAGGGCTCTAGGGAAAGTGGGTGGGGCGAGCGCAGCACGTTCTGGGGTCCTCCACGTCCGGATCCCCGCGGGCAGCCCCGCTGCAACCGTCAGCATGCCTGGGACTTCCCCTCCATCTTGTCGACACGATGAATCCCACGGACTGGCCTGGGGGAGCTGTGAGGCTACTCTCCAGCTTAGGCGACAAGGAGACCAGAAGACGTGACGATGGCCCCAGCAGTCTTCCTTTGGCCCGTTGCTCTCCACCACCCTAGAATTCTCCCTGAGGGGCTGTATCGGACTTGAGATCCCCAACTTGAGATCTGACCAACCGCGGGCAGACTTGCTGACGTTCAGGCCCGAACCGTGAAGCCGGCAGGGTTCCCGAGCCCGAAGGCCAAACCCTCCTCGACCTACACCTAGCTGCCGGGGCCGCCAGGAGGGAACCCAGTTCCCCAAGGCAATGAGGTCAGGACTCCACAAACAGCATGAGATGTCGGCATAGCACCACAGGGGCCGCTGGGAGGCTCTGCCGGGATCCATTCGTGGGCACACGTTGCCAGATCCCAAGCCCAGCTGAGGTGCAGGCGGTGGGGAACGTCGAAGACGGGGTGAGTGCAGGGCGAGCGGACGGGGAGGGGCGAGCCCCGGACTGGTGAGAAGTGGTGCTGGGAAACCCCTGTTGGCTCAGGGAGCAACAAGCTGGGTGCCCCTCGCTGAGGCAGGGAACACGTGCCTGTGGGTTCAGCTCCTCTCCTTTTCGTCCTCCCCGCCTGGTACACAGGAGGTGGACAAGACCGGCCCAAACAGGAGAAGAACAGAGTCCAGGATGGCCTTTCTACTGGGAGGAGAGCTCCCCGCAGGGCTCTTTCCTCTGGAGGAACGTGCTGCTCACGGATTCTTTCTTATTCTTTGCTGCCTTTGGCTAATCAACACAGAGGCGGGTACAAGGTTTGAGCCCCTCTGTAACACACACTGAGACCCCTAGGGTTTTCCCACACCGGCACCATCCGTGCAAGCTGCCTCGATGGGTGGTGTGCTTGACACGTGCCTGCCTTGCCTTGGCCCGTGTGCGTTTTGCGGCGAGAGGGGACAGAGAACCCTGAGTAACCATGGAATGCACACAAGGTCTGTGTGTCAGGAGGGACGTGGCTGCACTCCGCCACTGGCCCCTTTCTCCATAATCAGCAGAGCGGGAAGTGCCATGGGCCCTCTCCTTTCCCGACCAGGGACTCCCAACACACTCATACACACGTGACCCTGTCCAAAGGCTTGGGCACACATCACAGACACACACACTCACACACACACACAGACTCTCGACACCCAGACGTGCATGAGGCCACACAAAATCACACTCACGTGTTCTTCTAAACACAGAGAAACACGTGATGCGTCTGTGCTCGTCCAAACACACGCACATACCCTGCACACCCACACATGATCCCTGAAACCAAGTCATCGAGATGGCACATGCATACCCCCCCCACACACAGACTCACGGCACCCAGGCGTGCATGAGGCCACACGTAACCAGACTCACATTTTCATCTAAACACAGAGTGACATACAAGACACGTGTGTTCGTGCAAACACATGCACATGCTACACGCACCCACACATTATCTCTGATACAAAGGCGTGGAGATGACACATGTGCACAGACACACACACACACACACACACAGACACATGAAAATGCAAACACACACCCACAAGCTCCATTCACACACACGCACACACACAAACACACACACGCTCAAGGAAACCTACTGAACACACTAAACTCACACTCATCGGTATTAAATTCAGGCTTGTAACAGCAGCCCTTGCATACAGACACATAGGGGCTTGTAAACACGAACACAGACACACACACACAATGCATACGACTCACAGAAGGTCTCCGGCAAAGGCCTACACATACAGTCCCGGCCCCAAAATACATACACACGTGTGTCGCGGAACCATCATACTCACACACGGAAATGACCACATCAAAAACCCCTGGCACAGAGGCATACACAACTGACGCCAACACATCTGAGCATGCACACTCACACACACACACACAGAACACACGCAACCACACACACACTCCCCTGAGGATAGAGAAGCACGTAAGCAAAACCCATGGTCTACGTCATCCTGGAACACAGAAGTAGCCCATCAAGTGTGCACACACACACACACACACACATACACACATACTCTCCTCGAACCCACTGTACACACTGTGTACACACTCGCTCATATTGATCTGAAGCATGCACACCATCCCTTGCCTGCAGACACATAGGTGCTTGCAAAAACACCCAGAACAGACCCAATTCACACGAGGTGTCCGGCACAGGCATACGCATGTGGCACCACCATAAAAACCATTACACGGGTGTGCCCAAGAACACTAACACACACACCCCAACACATCCACAAACTCCAGCACGCAGGCATACGCTACTCACGACGTTACATCTGAGCACGACACACTCACACATAGTCCTGAGGGTACAGAAGCATGTAAGTAAAACACATGGTCTGTGTCATACAGGAACACACACGTAGCCACTCAAACAGGCACACAAACACACACACACAGGTTCATGCTTCTGCAATCACACAGAGCACACCACACACAGTACACCAAACACACACACAGAGCACACTCAGGCATGCATCCCTGCCTTCCCAAACACACACGTGCGCTTGCAAGCACACGTACACACAGACAACCCATACAAGGTCTCCGGCACAGGCGTACGCAGTTGACCTGCTCAAAAAGGAAGTATGCCCGTGATCCCCCGCAATCCAGAAACATCCACAGAATCTGACAAGCAGGCATTCTCAAGGGTCCAAAACACACACTCATACGCGCACGCCCTGAGGATTCAGACACATGTGAGAAAACCACACGTCCTCCCTGATATAGAAATGCACAGTCAACCGCTACACTCACACGCACGTACGTGCACACGCGCTTAAGCCTGCCTAGGAAGGGTGGGGTTCTCTCCCCAGGCCCAGCCCTGCTGCGCCCGGCCCCCAAGCTCTCCATCACGCCCACCCATGGAATCCAACAGGATGGGGGCTGGAGGATCCCACCAGGCTGATTTCCTCCTTGCCATTTCCCGTGCCCCCGACAGAAGCCGACACATGGACCCAAAGGGCTCTGTAACTTGTTTATGGCCCTTCCCCCTGTCCCTGCAGCATTGGGCAGGATACTCTCTAGCGCCGCCCCTGCTGATCCTTGTCCCTGTTTCTGTCCCGTGCAGGCAGAGCACCACGGAGACGAGCCCATCCATGTCTCTCAACGGTGGAGGCCTCATCAAATTCGTCTCGGTGGTCAAACTCGGGTGCTCTCTGATGTCCACTTCCACACAGCGGCCATGCCCCGACACATACACACACGCATCACACACACACAGAGACAAACAGGAAAACACACACAAAAATCTTAGCTATTTGTGAAAACACATGCTGCCGGGATCGCCAACGTGATGTTGCGAGCCCGCCTCGTCCCCGTGGGATCCCTGTTCCTCCCCAGCGAGGGCGCCACGACCCTCCTGTGGACGGCCTAGGGCCATTTCCCAGGATGTCCGTATGGCTGCGGGAGGCCAGGCGGTGCTCAGGAACGTGGAGGGCAGCCCGGGAGTCGTGGCCCACGACGGGGACGGGACAAGGAGCCCGACTCCCCAAGATAGGCCGGCCATCCCCAACTGAAGGCGTTGGCAGGAGGACCGAGAGAGGGGCCGACAGCCACGGGAGACAGTTCAGGAAAAGGCGGTGGCGAAGCCTTGCTTCGCCCGATTGAGCAGGGATTTGCCGGCACACAGCATGGGGGGCAGGCACCTGCCGGACTAGACACCTCCTCCGCCCTGTGGGTGTGCTCTGAGTGGCCCCAGGCTCACTTCCCACCCTGCCAGCTGCTGCGTGGGCCCAGGCTCCTCTGAGCCTCAGTTTCCGCGCCATGAAACTGACTGTCCCCGGGCACCCTCCCCACACAGTTCAGGACCCAGCCCTCGGGGCTCCTTACCGACAGGTCTTCCTCTCAGCTCACTCCCATGGGCCGCCTTCCGGCCTAGGGTAGTACTGCAAGGGATTGGGCCACAGCTCTTCGATGATGATCTGGGAGGGGAAAAAAGGCCAGGTGAGCGTGGGGCCCCCGGCCCCGGTCCCCAGCAGCCGGGGCCCCAGCATCACCGTTGCGGACGAAGGCCGCAGGGGCCTCACCTCGGCCATCCTGTTGGGCCCCGGGCAGCTGGGGTCACACAACCAGTTGAAGAAGTTCAGGCTGCTGCTGTCTCGCCTGCGGCTGGCACCTCCACGTTCCTCATCCCAGAACCACTGGACTGGGGTGCAACGAGTCGCCCTATATCCTGCAGGACGAGGAAACTTAAGGGAGGCCGTCCATGGCCAGGGCCCCACGCCCGCTCTCGCTCCCAACCTACAACCTCTCCCCCTCCTGTGCCAAATCCCTCCCCCGCCCCCAGGACCCCATACACCTCCCTTCCCGTTCCCGGGGCCCACGTGCCCGGCGGCCCTCCGCCAGCTCCCCTGAAGCTCAGGCCCACTCTTACCGGCGATGCTAAGGTGATACTCCTTAACGATCACGTCGTTCTGGAAGTAGGGGTTGCTCCCAAAGGAAAACATCAGCCTGCAGCGGTACTTGGGATGACCCAGCTCCTCCACCTGGCCCAGCAAAGTGAGAGGAGGGGTAGGGGGAAGGGGACTGAGCGCGGCTCTGAGCAACCCTGCTGCAGCCCCTCCAGCTGCAACCCCACTCCCAAGGCACCACCACCGGCCTCCGTCTCCAGGGCTAACCTCTAAATTGGTCATGTAGCTGAGCAGGTCTGCGTCCTGGTCACCTGTCACGGCTGATATCTGCGGGTGATTCAGGATCTGCCTTGGGTCAAGGAGCCTCGACGGCAAGTGCTCCGGAAAGAGAACCGGGAACCACCCGGGAACCCCCCGGCCCTTCCCGACCGAGAGCCAGGGACCGAATGGGGCCTGTGCACAAACAGAAGGCACCGCCACACTCCCAGCCTCCTCAGCGCTTGCCCTTTCGTCACCCATGCTCTGCCCTGGGGCGGCAATGGGCTTGGAGGATCAACAGGGTGAGGCCAGGAGCCTGCCTGCTTTGCCTTCCCACGTCCGTCTGGCCTGTGCCCGGGGCCGGCTGGGCCAGGAGGCGGTCAGTCACCACGCTGGATGTCTGGATGGGCTCGGTCCCCCGCTCACGGCCGTGTTTGCTTGTGTGCTCCCCTGAAGCCCTGGGCTCTTGAGGGACCTTCTGTGCCCACAAGGGGGCTGCTCCGCTCACTTGCAGCATGGCTGCACAGCCAGGGTGCCAAGCAAGAGCCTGGCAGGGTCAGCAAGAGAGGGAGGAAAGGGGTAGTGTGGGAGGACGGGGTGCGAAGGAGGAGAGAGAGAGAGACAGAGACACCCAAACCCCGAGGAAGAGACTTGCAGAGGGACGGCAGGCGGGGAGAGAGCGAGCCAGGGTGGGGGACGTGGAGACGGAGAGGCAGGGAGGCAGGAAACGTGTCTGTGAGCACCTGGGCCAGGGGCCTCGGCCCGCCTCAGTAGGACCTGCGGAGACAGAGTTTGTAGCACCCCTGCACCGTGTCCAGGGCCCCGGGGGCCGCTGAAGTCGGCCAGCCCGCTGACTGACCCTCAATGAGTGCAAGCGCACAGAACTCTAGGTCTGCCGTGACCTCGCCAAAAAGACAGGTTGGGAAGGACCGGGAAGGAGGCGCGCAGCCTCTCCATCTGCCCCACGCACCCCCCAAATCCTTTCCTTGCAGCATCTGCTCTGAGCCAAGTGGGACCGGGCTTCACTAGGAGTCCAGAGTGTTGACCCGGGTTCCGCGACCGCAGAGGCCTGTTGGGGTGCTGCAGCCCCAAAGCACTGGCCCGGACCTTCTGCTCAGGCAGCACTGCACAGGTCCCAGCCCCTGCCTTTCCCCCCAACGCCCACTCCCTCCCCGCACCCACCTCCTCCGGGACCACCCTCTGCTGGCCCCTGCCCCTCTGCTGTGCAGGAGAAGGCTGGGGCCACTGCTCCCGCCTTAGGCACACTGCTGCCTGGGCGGCCTACTGCCGCGAGGTGCCCAGCGCTAGAGGCCTGGGGCCCACGGCTGGGGGAGCGAGGCCCATCCCCGCAGCTCTCCTGCCCCTGGCTGAGGCTCTGCACCCTGCTGCCCTGCTCCCACTCTCCTCCACAGGTGCCCAAACCCAGCCAGCAGGCTGAAGGATACGGCGTGTGCCCAGAAGCCAGGGATGCCCTGGATGATGGCCCTTCTTCGAGCCAGGTGACCACTGCGCTTCCGATTCCTCCTGCGCTTCAGCCGCAAGTAGGCCCTGGAGGCTTGGGCATCCACAGAGCGGAGCGCTTCCTGAACCACCTCCAGCGCAGCAAGTGCGGCCCCGGCTGGGTCGGGCCGGGGCACCGGCTCTGCCTGCCACAGCTCCTTCGGCCTCTCGACCTGCTGTGCTTGCGCCGCCTCCTCGTCTTCCGCCGCCAGCACGTCCTCGACTTCCGCCGCCAGCACCTCCTCGACTTCCACCGCCAGCACCTCCTCGACTTCCACCGCCAGCACCTCCTCGTCTTCCGCCGCCAGCACCTCCTCGACTTCCACCGCCACCACCTCCACCACCAGCACCAACTCCGGCCCCGCGCCGGCCTCCTCTGTGCCCCCCTGGGCCTCAGCTTCCCGCACAGCCTCTGCCACCACCCCCGCAGCCTCGAGGGCCAGAAGCGCCCCCGCGTGCCCGCAGGAGCCGGTCTCCCTGAGGGCCCCCACCTCCTCACCGCCCTCGTCTGCGACCAAGGTGCTCCAGGATTCTGGGGCAGCCCCGCCTTCCCCGGACCTCGACTCACTCTCCATGTGGCCCTGGCCCTGAGCGCCGGCCGCTGGGGACTGAAGGCGAGGGAGGCGGCACCGGCAGCTTCAGCTGCAGCGCCCTGGAACGCCGCTGGGCGGCAGCGCCTAGCAGAGTGCGCGGGCCTGGGGCACGCATGCGCACAGGCCCCCGGGGCGGGCGGTGACGGGGCAGACACGGGCGGGGCAGGGGTGTGGGGCGGGGGGAGGCACGCATGCGGCCTGGGCCGGATGGAGCCCCCGAGCCCCGCGCAGGACGCGGCGTGCTCCCGGGTCTAACCCGTGCCAGGGCAGTGGGCGTGGCCACCACCCGCCATGTCCCTTGGCCGCGCCAGAGCCCGCCTGGGAGCCCGCCCGAGCCCCTCCACCGCGGTGGCCTCCGCGCCTCTCAACCCCAAACGTTCTCTTCAGAGACCCCTGTCAGGCCTTTCCCGCAAGTGCCGTGGTATCCCAGCCCCACTCGTCCCTTTCTCGTCCGTCCGTCTGGGGCCCCTCGGCTGGCGCCAGGAATTGAAATCCGGCGGCTGAATGCCGTGTGTGCCCGCCGCGCGAAAGCCTCCCGCGCTCCTTCTTAGGGGACCTGGGGGAGAGCCCGGGGGGCATCAGCTGCTGCCCCACCTGCGCCCCGTCACTGCCACGTGGCTTTCGCCCTGGGCCTGCCCGGTGGTGCACGGTGCCAGGAGCCCGCCGCCAAGGTGCTGCGTGCAGGGGCCATCCGCCTCCCCAGCCCCCCACCCCCCATCCCCCGCCCCAGCTTTCCGGAAGAGAAGGGAACTGCACGCCAAGTACTTTCCCTGAAGTTACTCTGCAAAGAGCCGAGGTCCCTGGCCACCGGGGTGCCTACAGAGCTGCTAAGCCGGCCCCGGTGAGGTCCGTGATTGCGACTGGGCAGCATGCGACTGGGCCAGGCTTTCAGTCCAAAGAGAAACTCTGCAAATTCCTCTGCCCAAGCCAGTGGTAAAACTTGCTCCCAAGGTGCTTTCCTCTGAGCGGCCCCTTTCGCTTTGTTTCTGTGTCTCTTTTCCTCGTTGCGTTCTCCTTCTCCACCTGACTTGCATGCAAGGGCTCTTGTGTCTTTCTTCCAGCTCCGCTCCAAGTTCTCCCTTAGACTGTGTCGGTGGCTGAGTGGAGTACCGTGCGGGGAGGGGATGGCCAAGTGAGCATGCACAGCACAAGTGCCCTTTCTCTGGTACTCCCCACGTCCTTTGAGACAAGACCACACCTCACTGAGGTCTGCTCCGGGGGGCGGGGGCGGGTGCTGTGGCGGGATAGGATGCTTGCCGCCTGAGGTGTCAGGGAAGGCCTCGTGGGTGATGGCAAGGCCACCAGCGTTGCGGTTGCATCGTGGGAGGGCCTCCATTAGAAGGAGTGGGTCGGTGTGTCCTGGGGGATTTTGACCAGAAAGACGCAGGAGGAACTCCCTTGGCGTTAAGTGCAGGGGCTGTGGTCGCAACAAGTGTCACAAACGCCCCTGCAGGGAGTAAGATGCATGGCTGTCTATGGGGAGAAGAAACAAATGTCTGAGACAGTCCGTGAGACAGCTCAGACTTTGGAATTACTGGTACAATCCAAACTGACCCAGCACTTGCAACCTTGCCCAAACCACTAGAGGAGGCTCCTCTGGTGTTACCGCAGGAACAGGAGCACAGCCTTGGAGAGGGAGAAGGCTGGGGTGGTGACAGGGGGAGGGGGAGGAGAGGGAGACTGGGAGGAGAGGGAGAGAAGCCCAGAAGGAGAAGAAGAGCTGGGGGAGAGAGGGGGAATGGGAGGGAGGGAGAGAAGGGAAGAGAGGGACAGGGGCAGGAGGGAGAGCCGTGCGCAGGGATGGGGAGGGAGAGACAGGCAGGGCGCGGCGAGGAAGGGCGGAGGCGGGGAGGCAAGGACTGGTCTGCCCCCAGCTGAATTCATACTTTGCGAGGCATGTAGACCCAAAGGACACATCGCCTGTGAGGAAGGGGCCACCCACGCGTGGGGAAGCAACAAGTCGGCTGAGCAGAGCTGAATCCAGTGGTGTCAACCAGGGCAGCTGTCACGTTTCCCGAAAACATGAGACAGCAAATGGGGAAGTCACGGAGGAATAGAGGGTGGAAACAGCCAGGGAGTACACAGACACCAAGTACTGTGATTGTGGACTGCCCTGTGTCAGTAACGGGGCTGGTCAGTAACGGGGCTTCACAGCACTGGAGTAAGATGTGGACGACAGCAGAACGGGCAGGTGTTGAAAAGCTGGCCACATCTATGCTCCGTGCAAGAGACTGGCCTCTGAGTCCCAAAGTCACAAAGAATTTGAAAGTGGGAGGAGAGAGGCCAAGACCTCAGAAGATGGACGGTGCCCTACACGGTCAAAGCAGCCTGCGCGCACTTGGCCCTTAACCAGGGGAGCGTGCTCCGTGGGGTGTTGGTGAGGACTAGGGGTGCCCTTTGGTGGCATTTCCCTTTTGGGGTCTAACCGGATAGAGGGCATTGGGCACCTGCCTTCAGACCACGGAGAAGGAGGCAGATCAGCCTCGGGGTCAGCACGGGACAGACAGCACACGGGCGGGTGTCCTGGGTCTCGCATTCAGCAATACTCTGCCCTCTCCTCTGCTGACCATCTGGGGGACCCCAAGCCAACGTCCTAGGGAAGCCGGGAAGTGGGGATCACGGGGCTGCGTGGGGTTGTCAGTATGTGAGCGTGTCTCTGGACATGTGAGTGGGTGAAGGTTTTGTGCCTGGGAGGGTGAGTGAGTGTGTGCGTGTCAGGACATGAGGGTGACTGAATCACTGTGTGTTGGCTGGGGGGTGTTGGCTCTGCTCCTGAGTGGATGTGTCAGTGTATGTGAGTGGCTAAATATTCTGTGGCTTAGGGCGGTTGGAACCCGATGGTGTTCGTGTGTGTGCGCGCGCGCGTGCGTGCGTGTGCGCGCCCACGCGCGCGCGCGCGCCTTTCCCTGCAATTTATGCTTCCGCCCAGCTACCTGGGCCAGAACGACAGGGTGATCTTTCCTACCTTCCCTCCTCCCACTTTCCCCTCTCCGACAGTCCCTCCACAGGGCCTGGCCCCCACTCGCTCCCGCTGTATCTGGGGCTGAGAGGATGACTGTGTCAGCAAGGGCCTGGGCCCCTTGTTTAGAAGAAAGGAGAGCCCTGGCACTGGGGTTCAACGGAGTAATGAAACTACAGTCCCACCCGTGCTGTGTCTGAGGTCATCCACCAGGGAGCATCTCTGGGAGACGGTCATCGCCATCCACCAAAAGTTGACACTGGACATGTTTGGCCCTGGCTCGTCCTTCCCTTTCTTTGACCTCTGTCATTTCCCCAGGGAAGGCATGGGCCCTGTTAGCTGGCCTTTCGCTCATCTCCTCTCCCTGCCCACCTCCACCATCCCTAGGGGAAGGACCTCTGCCACGCTGGGATGCAGTCCCAGAGCTCGTGTGACCTGGACCTCTGGGCCAGCATACGGCCCCACCCCTTCCACGGAATAAGGATGCCGGGGCAGAGTAGTAAGCATCGACGGGAATCCCATGAGCTCAGGCTCCCCACCTGCCCCTTTCCATGAAGACGACCGTGTGTGAGCGTACACACAGTAACACACATAAACACGGTTGACGTCGTTTTTCCACATTTCAGTATTTTTACAGGGGGCCTCAATCGGCCCTGTGTTTCTCCCAGGCACCAGACTGGAGGTGTTCCCTGTGGGAGGGACCAGGCTGATCATCCGGCTCCATCTGAAGGTCCTGGACTCTTTCCGGGTCAAGGGCAAGGCTTCTGCGTATTCACCTCAACATGCTCAAGTTCCCTGGGAGAGACGGAGACACAGACACAGACACACGGGCACACAGTCACCCGGGCACACATGAGGCGGCCGGTGAGTATCCTCTACGGGCCACACGCAGGTTTGCTTGAGGGTTTCAAGGCCCTTTCGGGGAACGGAGGCCATTCTCCCCTGCCCCTCTCCCCGGCCCTTGATGGCGATCCCCCTACATTTCCTCCACCCACATAGCAACGGTATCTGTGCACGCTCTCCAGTGTTCTCTGGCTGATTGCGGTGGGCACAGGAGATTGCCCAGGGAGATGACTGGGAGGACTCTACCGATGAACACACAAAAGCGACGGGGTGACGCATGAGCCTTTACGCCAGGGAACGCAGACATCTGCGCCAAGGCTGGCAAGAGGTGCTTAGGTGGGCTCAAAGCTGAGGCGGTGGCGAGGAGACCTGAGGGCAGGAGTTCACGGCCAGGGAGTGGCACTTCCCGCAAGGCAGCTGCTGAGCCGACTGCTTCTCCGGCTCTGCTCACTGGTGTTGCCTGACCCGCCTGCCTCAAGCTTCCCAGGCAGAACCAGTTTGACACCGCCCTCCCCGACTCACGGTGATGCCCTTTGGACACGGGGTCACCGCCTCTTGAGTGTTCCTCTAAGCCTCCGTTTCTGCATTTGCGGAGCCCAGCTCCCACGGAGCCGCACGGAGCATTTTCAGCACCCACGCCCTGGGCGTCTCACCTGCCCTCCTCTCAGTTCCCTCTGCTGGGGCCTTCTTCCTCACGTAGTACTGCAGGGGATCGGGCCACAGGTCGTCCATGATGATCTGGCAGGGGAAACGGGGCAGGGCTCAGATGCACATCCCAGTCCGCTGGGGAGCACAGGCAGGTTCACGTGCGCGGTTTGTCACAGGGACCCACCTCAGCTATCCTGCTAGGCCCGGCAAAGCTGTGGTCAGAGAACCAGCTGAAGAAGTTAAGGCTGCTCTTGTGGCGTCTGCGGCTACAGGCCTCCTGTTCGTAACAGTGGTGCCACTGGATGGGAGTGGAATGAGACGGCTCGTACCCTGCAGGAAGAAGGGTCCGTGCGAAGGCGCTGGATGATGCATCAGGTTCAACCCTGCCGCCTCCACCTGCTGCCGCCCATCCACGCAGAGGCCCCTTACCAGCAGCCCTGAGGACATACTCCTTCTCAACGACGTCGTTGCGGAAGTAGGAGTTCTCGCGAAAGAAGAGCAGGATCTTGCGGCCATCACGGGGAGACTCGAGTTCCTCCACCTGCCGGGCGGCAAAGTGGGGGAGAGGGTTGAGATCTCTGTCCAGCAGACCCTTCCCCTCCTGGCCTTGGGGAGGAATCGCTTCTGTTACCCCCTCTTCTCCCATCCCCCAGGCCGGGCCTCCATCTCCCGGGCCAGACCTTCAAATCCGTCATGGAGCCAAGTATGCCTTCATCTTGCTCACTGAGCATGGCTGACATCTGCGGGTGGTTCACAAACTGCTTCGGGTCAAGGACTCTCCGAGGGCTGGAGAAGAAAGAGCTACAACAACAGAGCAGGTCTGCACAGCAAGTGCGCCCTGCATCTCCCCTCCTACCACCGGGACCCACTCCACCTCACAGATTGTGTCAAGGGCCCCTGCGCCCCCGCACGGCCTGCTGCATTAGTTAGTTAGGTAATTCCCTGCTGGGCACTAACACAGAAAGCTGGAAATCCTCGGTGACATCCCTGCCCACCCACGGCCCCCTCCCCGGCACATCGAGGGCAACCTGCGGCCCCACCAGGGACCCCCACCCGGAAGCAGGGATTCGAAACTGTCGTGATCACCGAGGCATGAGCCAGGCCACCACAACGCAGGCCCCCTGCCACAGGAGTCTCCTGCGCTAGCCCGGCCACATTGGGGTCCCTCCGTGAAGGTATCAAGGATACAGCCTTGGCCCAGAAGCCAGGGATGCCCCGGATGAGGGCGCTTCGGTGGTCCAGGTGACGCCGTCGCCTCTGCCAGAACCTGAGCTTGAGCCCAGAGTAGGCCCTGCTGGCGTCTTTGTTCATGGGCTCCAGCTCTGACTGCAGGGCCTCGAGGGCCTGGAGCGGGGACGGGGGCGGACCTGGCCGTGCCTCTGGCCGTTCTTCCCCTTCCTGCTTCTCCTGCAGCTCCTGCGCTTCTCGCTCCTTCTGGCTCTCCTCCCAGGCCTCTTCCCTCCTGTCTTCCTCCTCCTCATCCTCCTCCTCCTGCACCTCTGGTACCTCTGCAACCTCATCCTCAACAGCCTCATCCTCCTCCTCCCTCTGCTCCTCCTCCTCCTCCTCTTCCTCCTCCTCCTCCTCTTCCTCCTCCTCCTCTTCCTCCTCCTCCTCTTCCTCCTCCTCCTCCTCAGTCTCCTCGCCCTCCTCAGCCTCCCCCTCTTCTTCAGCCTCACTGCCAACCTCCCTAGCCTCGTCGTCCTCGTCCTCGTCCTCCTCCTCAGTCTCCCCGGGGTCCTCCGCCACCTGGACCACCGCAAGCTGCCACACCAACATTACGTCATCCCCCACTAGCACAAGCTCCACCACCAGGATGGCGCCCTCTCTCTCCCAACGGCCCTCCTCGTCCTGCGCTGGCTCTGCCGCCATCCCCACGCCTAGGCCCAGCAGCACCTTCACCTCTCTTCTGGGGGTGGGGCTATATGTCCGCGGACAGCCGCGTCCCGATGGACCCCTCCCTCGACGGAGTCGGTCAGGATTGGGGGGCAGTCCCGCGTCCCATGTGGCCCCCAGCTGGGGCAGCTGCGGAGGAACGGAGCAGGAGGGGTGAGCACGCGGCTCCCGCAGGCGGCCCGGCAGTGGAGCTCCGCGGCCCAGCGAAGGGGGGACGTCAGCCGTCTCCTCGCAGAAGCCACCGGAGTCTGGGACGCATGCGCACAAGGGCTTCCGGCCAGGAGGCCACGGGGCCGAGGTGGAGGTGGCACGCGTGGGGCCTCGGCGCGAAGGAGGCCTGATCCACGCCCAGGACAATGGCCGGACCCCAGGTGCTGCCAGCGGCAAGGCCGTGGGCGTGGCCGCCACAGGCCCCGCCCCTCACCCCCTGCGGGAGCCGGCCAGGGAGGCAGCCAGTGCGCCTCCTCCAGGGTGGCCTCGGGCTCTACCTAAGGCGCCCCAGGCCCCAGGGCCCACAACCCCCTCCCCTCCATCCCGTGGCCTCCTCCAGCCCGCTCTCCACCCGGTGTTTGTAGCCTGTCAATGCGAAACCGTCCCTTGCCCTTCCCCAACACGATCGTCCAAGACTGAGGACAGCGTATGCACCACCGGGAACCCTGGCCTAGCGTGCGTGGAAACGTCAGCCCAGGCATTGCGGAATAGGGCCATTCCAGGAGACAGAGGTCGGAAGCGGTCTGCCTGTTCGGGGCACGGGGCTAGGGGGCGGGGGTTCGGCCACAGTTTGCCCCCAGGCCACGTCCTTGGCTGCTCAGGAGAAGAGGGACCGAGAGTGCTCAATCCGTCTCTCCGCCTGTCCTTTCCCCATGCTCTGCTCTCCCTCTTCCCCCGACTCGGTGTTTGTCTTCAGGGCGCTGTTTCTCTGCCCACTCTCTGGCCACAGGGTCTCTGGAAGATGAAGGCTTCAGGAAGCAAGATGCAGAAGCCTGTCCGAGCACCTCCTTTCCCATGAAATAAAAGCCCTCTTCTCCTCTGTGACTAGCCACTGGTCACGTGACCAGGGAAAGGGTCCCAAGCTGGGTGCCCCCGACACAAACACACACAGACACACACACACACACACACACTTACCCACAGACACTCAGTGTGTTTGGCATGGAGCACAGAGGGAGGCGTGCCTTTCGTGCAGCCAAGGGCATCCGGCAACGTGAATCCGGATGCCCCTCCCCTGAGACAATGTCTGGGTGAACCCTGTGGATGGGCAGTTGGGCATTCTGTCTGGCGGCCAGGTGACTACAGTGTGCACCCTTTGGAGGCCGGAGGCAAGAAGCTGGGGCTGGCTCCCAGGTGACACAGCACGTACGCACGTACCTTCACTTCAAGAGACTGAGTGTCTTCCGTTGCATTCGGGCGAAACCACAAATGCCGTGGGGAAGGCCTGCAGAGGAGAACACATCTTCTCTAGCCTTCCCCTGCGGGCCACCAGGTCAGACCGTGAGCAGAACTTGAGGCTGGGCCGTCACGTCCCCAGGGCTGGCCCGTCACGTCCCCAGGGCTGGCCCCCACACGTGGAGAGAGGATACCCAACGTGTGGCTTTGGGCCAACAAGGTAGGCTTGGGGCAATTTTGGTGTGCAGCCAGTGCAAGCCGGTCTCCCCCAGCATTACAGGAACAGACGGGTTTCTTACACCACACCTCAGTCATCTCAGTCGTCAAAGGGCCACACGTGCCGCGTCCTGTACACGGAGGTGCCTGTCGTGGTTGCTCCGGCGGTTCTTCACCCTCCACGTGTCCCCGGCAGGTCCGTACCGACTCTTGAGGCCACGGCATCTTCTGTGCCCTCGCACAGGTCTTCTTCGGCTCCGTCTCCTGAACCGGCGGTGGATGCGTGGCTCTGCGCCATGGCTCCACTCCATGGGCGGCTGGACTAATGTTATCGCGGGGGTTCGAGCTGCGCAGAGTTCATGCCGGCTGCCTTCTAAGGTGCCAGCGGTGTTCAGTACAGCCGAGTGCTTACACACCCGTGTGTTCAGACCAAGGTTTCTTTGCGTGCCCACAGGTACCCGTGTGGGCAGCTGGCTGTAACACCGAGGGAAAGGGGTACACAGGCGTGGCCTTCCATGTACACACACGTGCATGTGGAAGCGCGTGCACGGACAGACCTATTCCGTTCCCGGCCGGGTCTGCGGTGGGTTTGCAGTGGACCGGATTTCATACGCACCCCCACGGCCTTGGACTGTGGTTTCCACGTGTTCGGCCATCATGTGGATGATCTCCACGTCCACTCGCAATCCAGGGAGACAGACATTCATGCAATGACAGACATCTGGCATTGCCCCTGCTAGGGAAGGAACAGGAGAGGGGCCAAAGGACAAGAGGTAAGCAGCCTGGAACGGAGACCTCACGGGAGGCTGGGTTTCAAGGGCACCTCCCTTGTTTCTTGTCCCGGTCGCCTCGACACACGTACACTGGAAAGCACACACGCATTCTGGGCGCCCCATCCCTTGCCTGCGAGACCACATCCGTGGAAGACCGTTGCCCTGGGTCCTCCAGTCCCGTAGCAAGCGTCCGTCTCCCAGCAGCTCTGGCCATTAAGCCCCTGGAGCGGGCGGTCTTCTTCAGGAGGCGCTCAGCCCTCTTGCGCCACGTACGTGTTTGCCCTGAAGCTGCCCTGAACTCCAGGCAGATGTGCACGAGCCACATCCCCTGGTTTGCACCCTAAGGCCCTGGGAGGAAACCCGATGTCCTTATGATGCGCCCAACAGCTTAAGCCATGCGACCTGCGGCAGGGGTCCAATCCTAAACACCTCTTTCCGGGGCAGGCGGGGCATCCCCCAGTCAAGGAAGCGGAGCGCCTGTGTTTATGGGAGATACCTGGGAGGCGCTTTAGCGGCACCGTCCAGCCTTTCCTCTCCCCTGTAGAGCTCGGCAGGCCCTTCCTAAAAGCCCCGAGGAGCGAGCCGCAGAGGGCTCTAGGGAAAGTGGGTGGGGCGAGCGCAGCACGTTCTGGGGTCCTCCACGTCCGGATCCCCGCGGGCAGCCCCGCTGCAACCGTCAGCATGCCTGGGACTTCCCCTCCATCTTGTCGACACGATGAATCCCACGGACTGGCCTGGGGGAGCTGTGAGGCTACTCTCCAGCTTAGGCGACAAGGAGACCAGAAGACGTGACGATGGCCCCAGCAGTCTTCCTTTGGCCCGTTGCTCTCCACCACCCTAGAATTCTCCCTGAGGGGCTGTATCGGACTTGAGATCCCCAACTTGAGATCTGACCAACCGCGGGCAGACTTGCTGACGTTCAGGCCCGAACCGTGAAGCCGGCAGGGTTCCCGAGCCCGAAGGCCAAACCCTCCTCGACCTACACCTAGCTGCCGGGGCCGCCAGGAGGGAACCCAGTTCCCCAAGGCAATGAGGTCAGGACTCCACAAACAGCATGAGATGTCGGCATAGCACCACAGGGGCCGCTGGGAGGCTCTGCCGGGATCCATTCGTGGGCACACGTTGCCAGATCCCAAGCCCAGCTGAGGTGCAGGCGGTGGGGAACGTCGAAGACGGGGTGAGTGCAGGGCGAGCGGACGGGGAGGGGCGAGCCCCGGACTGGTGAGAAGTGGTGCTGGGAAACCCCTGTTGGCTCAGGGAGCAACAAGCTGGGTGCCCCTCGCTGAGGCAGGGAACACGTGCCTGTGGGTTCAGCTCCTCTCCTTTTCGTCCTCCCCGCCTGGTACACAGGAGGTGGACAAGACCGGCCCAAACAGGAGAAGAACAGAGTCCAGGATGGCCTTTCTACTGGGAGGAGAGCTCCCCGCAGGGCTCTTTCCTCTGGAGGAACGTGCTGCTCACGGATTCTTTCTTATTCTTTGCTGCCTTTGGCTAATCAACACAGAGGCGGGTACAAGGTTTGAGCCCCTCTGTAACACACACTGAGACCCCTAGGGTTTTCCCACACCGGCACCATCCGTGCAAGCTGCCTCGATGGGTGGTGTGCTTGACACGTGCCTGCCTTGCCTTGGCCCGTGTGCGTTTTGCGGCGAGAGGGGACAGAGAACCCTGAGTAACCATGGAATGCACACAAGGTCTGTGTGTCAGGAGGGACGTGGCTGCACTCCGCCACTGGCCCCTTTCTCCATAATCAGCAGAGCGGGAAGTGCCATGGGCCCTCTCCTTTCCCGACCAGGGACTCCCAACACACTCATACACACGTGACCCTGTCCAAAGGCTTGGGCACACATCACAGACACACACACTCACACACACACACAGACTCTCGACACCCAGACGTGCATGAGGCCACACAAAATCACACTCACGTGTTCTTCTAAACACAGAGAAACACGTGATGCGTCTGTGCTCGTCCAAACACACGCACATACCCTGCACACCCACACATGATCCCTGAAACCAAGTCATCGAGATGGCACATGCATACCCCCCCCACACACAGACTCACGGCACCCAGGCGTGCATGAGGCCACACGTAACCAGACTCACATTTTCATCTAAACACAGAGTGACATACAAGACACGTGTGTTCGTGCAAACACATGCACATGCTACACGCACCCACACATTATCTCTGATACAAAGGCGTGGAGATGACACATGTGCACAGACACACACACACACACACACACACGAAAATGCAAACACACACCCACAAGCTCCATTCACACACACGCACACACACAAACACACACACGCTCAAGGAAACCTACTGAACACACTAAACTCACACTCATCGGTATTAAATTCAGGCTTGTAACAGCAGCCCTTGCATACAGACACATAGGGGCTTGTAAACACGAACACAGACACACACACACAATGCATACGACTCACAGAAGGTCTCCGGCAAAGGCCTACACATACAGTCCCGGCCCCAAAATACATACACACGTGTGTCGCGGAACCATCATACTCACACACGGAAATGACCACATCAAAAACCCCTGGCACAGAGGCATACACAACTGACGCCAACACATCTGAGCATGCACACTCACACACACACACACAGAACACACGCAACCACACACACACTCCCCTGAGGATAGAGAAGCACGTAAGCAAAACCCATGGTCTACGTCATCCTGGAACACACAAGTAGCCCATCAAGTGTGCACACACACACACACACACACACACACACATACTCTCCTCGAACCCACTGTACACACTGTGTACACACTCGCTCATATTGATCTGAAGCATGCACACCATCCCTTGCCTGCAGACACATAGGTGCTTGCAAAAACACCCAGAACAGACCCAATTCACACGAGGTGTCCGGCACAGGCATACGCATGTGGCACCACCATAAAAACCATTACACGGGTGTGCCCAAGAACACTAACACACACACCCCAACACATCCACAAACTCCAGCACGCAGGCATACGCTACTCACGACGTTACATCTGAGCACGACACACTCACACATAGTCCTGAGGGTACAGAAGCATGTAAGTAAAACACATGGTCTGTGTCATACAGGAACACACACGTAGCCACTCAAACAGGCACACAAACACACACACACAGGTTCATGCTTCTGCAATCACACAGAGCACACCACACACAGTACACCAAACACACACACAGAGCACACTCAGGCATGCATCCCTGCCTTCCCAAACACACACGTGCGCTTGCAAGCACACGTACACACAGACAACCCATACAAGGTCTCCGGCACAGGCGTACGCAGTTGACCTGCTCAAAAAGGAAGTATGCCCGTGATCCCCCGCAATCCAGAAACATCCACAGAATCTGACACGCAGGCATTCTCAAGGGTCCAAAACACACACTCATACGCGCACGCCCTGAGGATTCAGACACATGTGAGAAAACCACACGTCCTCCCTGATATAGAAATGCACAGTCAACCGCTACACTCACACGCACGTACGTGCACACGCGCTTAAGCCTGCCTAGGAAGGGTGGGGTTCTCTCCCCAGGCCCAGCCCTGCTGCGCCCGGCCCCCAAGCTCTCCATCACGCCCACCCATGGAATCCAACAGGATGGGGGCTGGAGGATCCCACCAGGCTGATTTCCTCCTTGCCATTTCCCGTGCCCCCGACAGAAGCCGACACATGGACCCAAAGGGCTCTGTAACTTGTTTATGGCCCTTCCCCCTGTCCCTGCAGCATTGGGCAGGATACTCTCTAGCGCCGCCCCTGCTGATCCTTGTCCCTGTTTCTGTCCCGTGCAGGCAGAGCACCACGGAGACGAGCCCATCCATGTCTCTCAACGGTGGAGGCCTCATCAAATTCGTCTCGGTGGTCAAACTCGGGTGCTCTCTGATGTCCACTTCCACACAGCGGCCATGCCCCGACACATACACACACGCATCACACACACACAGAGACAAACAGGAAAACACACACAAAAATCTTAGCTATTTGTGAAAACACATGCTGCCGGGATCGCCAACGTGATGTTGCGAGCCCGCCTCGTCCCCGTGGGATCCCTGTTCCTCCCCAGCGAGGGCGCCACGACCCTCCTGTGGACGGCCTAGGGCCATTTCCCAGGATGTCCGTATGGCTGCGGGAGGCCAGGCGGTGCTCAGGAACGTGGAGGGCAGCCCGGGAGTCGTGGCCCACGACGGGGACGGGACAAGGAGCCCGACTCCCCAAGATAGGCCGGCCATCCCCAACTGAAGGCGTTGGCAGGAGGACCGAGAGAGGGGCCGACAGCCACGGGAGACAGTTCAGGAAAAGGCGGTGGCGAAGCCTTGCTTCGCCCGATTGAGCAGGGATTTGCCGGCACACAGCATGGGGGGCAGGCACCTGCCGGACTAGACACCTCCTCCGCCCTGTGGGTGTGCTCTGAGTGGCCCCAGGCTCACTTCCCACCCTGCCAGCTGCTGCGTGGGCCCAGGCTCCTCTGAGCCTCAGTTTGCGCGCCATGAAACTGACTGTCCCCGGGCACCCTCCCCACACAGTTCAGGACCCAGCCCTCGGGGCTCCTTACCGACAGGTCTTCCTCTCAGCTCACTCCCATGGGCCGCCTTCCGGCCTAGGGTAGTACTGCAAGGGATTGGGCCACAGCTCTTCGATGATGATCTGGGAGGGGAAAAAAGGCCAGGTGAGCGTGGGGCCCCCGGCCCCGGTCCCCAGCAGCCGGGGCCCCAGCATCACCGTTGCGGACGAAGGCCGCAGGGGCCTCACCTCGGCCATCCTGTTGGGCCCCGGGCAGCTGGGGTCACACAACCAGTTGAAGAAGTTCAGGCTGCTGCTGTCTCGCCTGCGGCTGGCACCTCCACGTTCCTCATCCCAGAACCACTGGACTGGGGTGCAACGAGTCGCCCTATATCCTGCAGGACGAGGAAACTTAAGGGAGGCCGTCCATGGCCAGGGCCCCACGCCCGCTCTCGCTCCCAACCTACAACCTCTCCCCCTCCTGTGCCAAATCCCTCCCCCGCCCCCAGGACCCCATACACCTCCCTTCCCGTTCCCGGGGCCCACGTGCCCGGCGGCCCTCCGCCAGCTCCCCTGAAGCTCAGGCCCACTCTTACCGGCGATGCTAAGGTGATACTCCTTAACGATCACGTCGTTCTGGAAGTAGGGGTTGCTCCCAAAGGAAAACATCAGCCTGCAGCGGTACTTGGGATGACCCAGCTCCTCCACCTGGCCCAGCAAAGCGAGAGGAGGGGTAGGGGGAAGGGGACTGAGCGCGGCTCTGAGCAACCCTGCCGCAGCCCCTCCAGCTGCAACCCCACTCCCAAGGCACCACCGCCGGCCTCCGTCTCCAGGGCTAACCTCTAAATTGGTCATGTAGCTGAGCAGGTCTGCGTCCTGGTCACCTGTCACGGCTGATATCTGCGGGTGATTCAGGATCTGCCTTGGGTCAAGGAGCCTCGACGGCAAGTGCTCCGGAAAGAGAACCGGGAACCACCCGGGAACCCCCCGGCCCTTCCCGACCGAGAGCCAGGGACCGAATGGGGCCTGTGCACAAACAGAAGGCACCGCCACACTCCCAGCCTCCTCAGCGCTTGCCCTTTCGTCACCCATGCTCTGCCCTGGGGCGGCAATGGGCTTGGAGGATCAACAGGGTGAGGCCAGGAGCCTGCCTGCTTTGCCTTCCCACGTCCGTCTGGCCTGTGCCCGGGGCCGGCTGGGCCAGGAGGCGGTCAGTCACCACGCTGGATGTCTGGATGGGCTCGGTCCCCCGCTCACGGCCGTGTTTGCTTGTGTGCTCCCCTGAAGCCCTGGGCTCTTGAGGGACCTTCTGTGCCCACAAGGGGGCTGCTCCGCTCACTTGCAGCATGGCTGCACAGCCAGGGTGCCAAGCAAGAGCCTGGCAGGGTCAGCAAGAGAGGGAGGAAAGGGGTAGTGTGGGAGGACGGGGTGCGAAGGAGGAGAGAGAGAGAGACAGAGACACCCAAACCCCGAGGAAGAGACTTGCAGAGGGACGGCAGGCGGGGAGAGAGCGAGCCAGGGTGGGGGACGTGGAGACGGAGAGGCAGGGAGGCAGGAAACGTGTCTGTGAGCACCTGGGCCAGGGGCCTCGGCCCGCCTCAGTAGGACCTGCGGAGACAGAGTTTGTAGCACCCCTGCACCGTGTCCAGGGCCCCGGGGGCCGCTGAAGTCGGCCAGCCCGCTGACTGACCCTCAATGAGTGCAAGCGCACAGAACTCTAGGTCTGCCGTGACCTCGCCAAAAAGACAGGTTGGGAAGGACCGGGAAGGAGGCGCGCAGCCTCTCCATCTGCCCCACGCACCCCCCAAATCCTTTCCTTGCAGCATCTGCTCTGAGCCAAGTGGGACCGGGCTTCACTAGGAGTCCAGAGTGTTGACCCGGGTTCCGCGACCGCAGAGGCCTGTTGGGGTGCTGCAGCCCCAAAGCACTGGCCCGGACCTTCTGCTCAGGCAGCAATGCACAGGTCCCAGCCCCTGCCTTTCCCCCCAACGGCCCACTCCCTCCCCGCACCCACCTCCTCCGGGACCACCCTCTGCTGGCCCCTGCCCCTCTGCTGTGCAGGAGAAGGCTGGGGCCACTGCTCCCGCCTTGGGCCCACTGCTGCCTGGGCGGCCTACTGCCGCGAGGTGCCCAGCGCTAGAGGCCTGGGGCCCACGGCTGGGGGAGCGAGGCCCATCCCCGCAGCTCTCCTGCCCCTGGCTGAGGCTCTGCACCCTGCTGCCCTGCTCCCACTCTCCTCCACAGGTGCCCAAACCCAGCCAGCAGGCTGAAGGATACGGCGTGTGCCCAGAAGCCAGGGATGCCCTGGATGATGGCCCTTCTTCGAGCCAGGTGACCACTGCGCTTCCGATTCCTCCTGCGCTTCAGCCGCAAGTAGGCCCTGGAGGCTTGGGCATCCACAGAGCGGAGCGCTTCCTGAACCACCTCCAGCGCGGCAAGTGCGGCCCCGGCTGGGTCGGGCCGGGGCACCGGCTCTGCCTGCCACAGCTCCTTCGGCCTCTCGACCTGCTGTGCTTGCGCCGCCTCCTCGTCTTCCGCCGCCAGCACGTCCTCGACTTCCGCCGCCAGCACCTCCTCGACTTCCACCGCCAGCACCTCCTCGACTTCCACCGCCAGCACCTCCTCGTCTTCCGCCGCCAGCACCTCCTCGACTTCCACCGCCACCACCTCCACCACCAGCACCAACTCCGGCCCCGCGCCGGCCTCCTCTGTGCCCCCCTGGGCCTCAGCTTCCCGCACAGCCTCTGCCACCACACCCGCAGCCTCGAGGGCCAGAAGCGCCCCCGCGTGCCCGCAGGAGCCGGTCTCCCTGAGGGCCCCCGCCTCCTCACCGCCCCCGTCTGCGACCAAGGTGCTCCAGGATTCTGGGGCAGCCCCGCCTTCCCCGGACCTCGACTCACTCTCCATGTGGCCCTGGCCCTGAGCGCCGGCCGCTGGGGACTGAAGGCGAGGGAGGCGGCACCGGCAGTGTTCAGCTGCAGCGCCCTGGAACGCCGCTGGGCGGCAGCGCCTAGCAGAGTGCGCGGGCCTGGGGCACGCATGCGCACAGGCCCCCGGGGCGGGCGGTGACGGGGCAGACACGGGCGGGGCAGGGGTGTGGGGCGGGGGGAGGCACGCATGCGGCCTGGGCCGGATGGAGCCCCCGAGCCCCGCGCAGGACGCGGCGTGCTCCCGGGTCTAACCCGTGCCAGGGCAGTGGGCGTGGCCACCACCCGCCATGTCCCTTGGCCGCGCCAGAGCCCGCCTGGGAGCCCGCCCGAGCCCCTCCACCGCGGTGGCCTCCGCGCCTCTCAACCCCAAACGTTCTCTTCAGAGACCCCTGTCAGGCCTTTCCCGCAAGTGCCGTGGTATCCCAGCCCCACTCGTCCCTTTCTCGTCCGTCCGTCTGGGGCCCCTCGGCTGGCGCCAGGAATTGAAATCCGGCGGCTGAATGCCGTGTGTGCCCGCCGCGCGAAAGCCTCCCGCGCTCCTTCTTAGGGGACCTGGGGGAGAGCCCGGGGGGCATCAGCTGCTGCCCCACCTGCGCCCCGTCACTGCCACGTGGCTTTCGCCCTGGGCCTGCCCGGTGGTGCACGGCGCCAGGAGCCCGCCGCCAAGGTGCTGCGTGCAGGGGCCATCCGCCTCCCCAGCCCCCCACCCCCCATCCCCCGCCCCAGCTTTCCGGAAGAGAAGGGAACTGCACGCCAAGTACTTTCCCTGAAGTTACTCTGCAAAGAGCCGAGGTCCCTGGCCACCGGGGTGCCTACAGAGCTGCTAAGCCGGCCCCGGTGAGGTCCGTGATTGCGACTGGGCAGCATGCGACTGGGCCAGGCTTTCAGTCCAAAGAGAAACTCTGCAAATTCCTCTGCCCAAGCCAGTGGTAAAACTTGCTCCCAAGGTGCTTTCCTCTGAGCGGCCCCTTTCGCTTTGTTTCTGTGTCTCTTTTCCTCGTTGCGTTCTCCTTCTCCACCTGACTTGCATGCAAGGGCTCTTGTGTCTTTCTTCCAGCTCCGCTCCAAGTTCTCCCTTAGACTGTGTCGGTGGCTGAGTGGAGTACCGTGCGGGGAGGGGATGGCCAAGTGAGCATGCACAGCACAAGTGCCCTTTCTCTGGTACTCCCCACGTCCTTTGAGACAAGACCACACCTCACTGAGGTCTGCTCCGGGGGGCGGGGGCGGGTGCTGTGGCGGGATAGGATGCTTGCCGCCTGAGGTGTCAGGGAAGGCCTCGTGGGTGATGGCAAGGCCACCAGCGTTGCGGTTGCATCGTGGGAGGGCCTCCATTAGAAGGAGTGGGTCGGTGTGTCCTGGGGGATTTTGACCAGAAAGACGCAGGAGGAACTCCCTTGGCGTTAAGTGCAGGGGCTGTGGTCGCAACAAGTGTCACAAACGCCCCTGCAGGGAGTAAGATGCATGGCTGTCTATGGGGAGAAGAAACAAATGTCTGAGACAGTCCGTGAGACAGCTCAGACTTTGGAATTACTGGTATAATCCAAACTGACCCAGCACTTGCAACCTTGCCCAAACCACTAGAGGAGGCTCCTCTGGTGTTACCGCAGGAACAGGAGCACAGCCTTGGAGAGGGAGAAGGCTGGGGTGGTGACAGGGGGAGGGGGAGGAGAGGGAGACTGGGAGGAGAGGGAGAGAAGCCCAGAAGGAGAAGAAGAGCTGGGGGAGAGAGGGGGAATGGGAGGGAGGGAGAGAAGGGAAGAGAGGGACAGGGGCAGGAGGGAGAGCCGTGCGCAGGGATGGGGAGGGAGAGACAGGCAGGGCGCGGCGAGGAAGGGCGGAGGCGGGGAGGCAAGGACTGGTCTGCCCCCAGCTGAATTCATACTTTGCGAGGCATGTAGACCCAAAGGACACATCGCCTGTGAGGAAGGGGCCACCCACGCGTGGGGAAGCAACAAGTCGGCTGAGCAGAGCTGAATCCAGTGGTGTCAACCAGGGCAGCTGTCACGTTTCCCGAAAACATGAGACAGCAAATGGGGAAGTCATGGAGGAATAGAGGGTGGAAACAGCCAGGGAGTACACAGACACCAAGTACTGTGATTGTGGACTGCCCTGTGTCAGTAACGGGGCTGGTCAGTAACGGGGCTTCACAGCACTGGAGTAAGATGTGGACGACAGCAGAACGGGCAGGTGTTGAAAAGCTGGCCACATCTATGCTCCGTGCAAGAGACTGGCCTCTGAGTCCCAAAGTCACAAAGAATTTGAAAGTGGGAGGAGAGAGGCCAAGACCTCAGAAGATGGACGGTGCCCTACACGGTCAAAGCAGCCTGCGCGCACTTGGCCCTTAACCAGGGGAGCGTGCTCCGTGGGGTGTTGGTGAGGACTAGGGGTGCCCTTTGGTGGCATTTCCCTTTTGGGGTCTAACCGGATAGAGGGCATTGGGCACCTGCCTTCAGACCACGGAGAAGGAGGCAGATCAGCCTCGGGGTCAGCACGGGACAGACAGCACACGGGCGGGTGTCCTGGGTCTCGCATTCAGCAATACTCTGCCCTCTCCTCTGCTGACCATCTGGGGGACCCCAAGCCAACGTCCTAGGGAAGCCGGGAAGTGGGGATCACGGGGCTGCGTGGGGTTGTCAGTATGTGAGCGTGTCTCTGGACATGTGAGTGGGTGAAGGTTGTGTGCCTGGGAGGGTGAGTGAGTGTGTGCGTGTCAGGACATGAGGGTGACTGAATCACTGTGTGTTGGCTGGGGGGTGTTGGCTCTGCTCCTGAGTGGATGTGTCAGTGTATGTGAGTGGCTAAATATTCTGTGGCTTAGGGCGGTTGGAACCCGATGGTGTTCGTGTGTGTGCGCGCGCGCGTGCGTGCGTGTGCGCGCCCACGCGCGCGCGCGCGCCTTTCCCTGCAATTTATGCTTCCGCCCAGCTACCTGGGCCAGAACGACAGGGTGATCTTTCCTACCTTCCCTCCTCCCACTTTCCCCTCTCCGACAGTCCCTCCACAGGGCCTGGCCCCCACTCGCTCCCGCTGTATCTGGGGCTGAGAGGATGACTGTGTCAGCAAGGGCCTGGGCCCCTTGTTTAGAAGAAAGGAGAGCCCTGGCACTGGGGTTCAACGGAGTAATGAAACTACAGTCCCACCCGTGCTGTGTCTGAGGTCATCCACCAGGGAGCATCTCTGGGAGACGGTCATCGCCATCCACCAAAAGTTGACACTGGACATGTTTGGCCCTGGCTCGTCCTTCCCTTTCTTTGACCTCTGTCATTTCCCCAGGGAAGGCATGGGCCCTGTTAGCTGGCCTTTCGCTCATCTCCTCTCCCTGCCCACCTCCACCATCCCTAGGGGAAGGACCTCTGCCACGCTGGGATGCAGTCCCAGAGCTCGTGTGACCTGGACCTCTGGGCCAGCATACGGCCCCACCCCTTCCACGGAATAAGGATGCCGGGGCAGAGTAGTAAGCATCGACGGGAATCCCATGAGCTCAGGCTCCCCACCTGCCCCTTTCCATGAAGACGACCGTGTGTGAGCGTACACACAGTAACACACATAAACACGGTTGACGTCGTTTTTCCACATTTCAGTATTTTTACAGGGGGCCTCAATCGGCCCTGTGTTTCTCCCAGGCACCAGACTGGAGGTGTTCCCTGTGGGAGGGACCAGGCTGATCATCCGGCTCCATCTGAAGGTCCTGGACTCTTTCCGGGTCAAGGGCAAGGCTTCTGCGTATTCACCTCAACATGCTCAAGTTCCCTGGGAGAGACGGAGACACAGACACAGACACACGGGCACACAGTCACCCGGGCACACATGAGGCGGCCGGTGAGTATCCTCTACGGGCCACACGCAGGTTTGCTTGAGGGTTTCAAGGCCCTTTCGGGGAACGGAGGCCATTCTCCCCTGCCCCTCTCCCCGGCCCTTGATGGCGATCCCCCTACATTTCCTCCACCCACATAGCAACGGTATCTGTGCACGCTCTCCAGTGTTCTCTGGCTGATTGCGGTGGGCACAGGAGATTGCCCAGGGAGATGACTGGGAGGACTCTACCGATGAACACACAAAAGTGACGGGGTGACGCATGAGCCTTTACGCCAGGGAACGCAGACATCTGCGCCAAGGCTGGCAAGAGGTGCTTAGGTGGGCTCAAAGCTGAGGCGGTGGCGAGGAGACCTGAGGGCAGGAGTTCACGGCCAGGGAGTGGCACTTCCCGCAAGGCAGCTGCTGAGCCGACTGCTTCTCCGGCTCTGCTCACTGGTGTTGCCGGACCCGCCTGCCTCAAGCTTCCCAGGCAGAACCAGTTTGACACCGCCCTCCCCGACTCACGGTGATGCCCTTTGGACACGGGGTCACCGCCTCTTGAGTGTTCCTCTAAGCCTCCGTTTCTGCATTTGCGGAGCCCAGCTCCCACGGAGCCGCACGGAGCATTTTCAGCACCCACGCCCTGGGCGTCTCACCTGCCCTCCTCTCAGTTCCCTCTGCTGGGGCCTTCTTCCTCACGTAGTACTGCAGGGGATCGGGCCACAGGTCGTCCATGATGATCTGGCAGGGGAAACGGGGCAGGGCTCAGATGCACATCCCAGTCCGCTGGGGAGCACAGGCAGGTTCACGTGCGCGGTTTGTCACAGGGACCCACCTCAGCTATCCTGCTAGGCCCGGCAAAGCTGTGGTCAGAGAACCAGCTGAAGAAGTTAAGGCTGCTCTTGTGGCGTCTGCGGCTACAGGCCTCCTGTTCGTAACAGTGGTGCCACTGGATGGGAGTGGAATGAGACGGCTCGTACCCTGCAGGAAGAAGGGTCCGTGCGAAGGCGCTGGATGATGCATCAGGTTCAACCCTGCCGCCTCCACCTGCTGCCGCCCATGCACGCAGAGGCCCCTTACCAGCAGCCCTGAGGACATACTCCTTCTCAACGACGTCGTTGCGGAAGTAGGAGTTCTCGCGAAAGAAGAGCAGGATCTTGCGGCCATCACGGGGAGACTCGAGTTCCTCCACCTGCCGGGCGGCAAAGTGGGGGAGAGGGTTGAGATCTCTGTCCAGCAGACCCTTCCCCTCCTGGCCTTGGGGAGGAATCGCTTCTGTTACCCCCTCTTCTCCCATCCCCCAGGCCGGGCCTCCATCTCCCGGGCCAGACCTTCAAATCCGTCATGGAGCCAAGTATGCCTTCATCTTGCTCACTGAGCATGGCTGACATCTGCGGGTGGTTCACAAACTGCTTCGGGTCAAGGACTCTCCGAGGGCTGGAGAAGAAAGAGCTACAACAACAGAGCAGGTCTGCACAGCAAGTGCGCCCTGCATCTCCCCTCCTACCACCGGGACCCACTCCACCTCACAGATTGTGTCAAGGGCCCCTGCGCCCCCGCACGGCCTGCTGCATTAGCTAGTTAGGTAATTCCCTGCTGGGCACTAACACAGAAAGCTGGAAATCCTCGGTGACCTCCCTGCCCACCCACGGCCCCCTCCCCGGCACATCGAGGGCAACCTGCGGCCCCACCAGGGACCCCCACCCGGAAGCAGGGATTCGAAACTGTCGTGATCACCGAGGCATGAGCCAGGCCACCACAACGCAGGCCCCCTGCCACAGGAGTCTCCTGCGCTAGCCCGGCCACATCGGGGTCCCTCCGTGAAGGTATCAAGGATACAGCCTTGGCCCAGAAGCCAGGGATGCCCCGGATGAGGGCGCTTCGGTGGTCCAGGTGACGCCGTCGCCTCTGCCAGAACCTGAGCTTGAGCCCAGAGTAGGCCCTGCTGGCGTCTTTGTTCATGGGCTCCAGCTCTGACTGCAGGGCCTCGAGGGCCTGGAGCGGGGACGGGGGCGGACCTGGCCGTGCCTCTGGCCGTTCTTCCCCTTCCTGCTTCTCCTGCAGCTCCTGCGCTTCTCGCTCCTTCTGGCTCTCCTCCCAGGCCTCTTCCCTCCTGTCTTCCTCCTCCTCATCCTCCTCCTCCTGCACCTCTGGTACCTCTGCAACCTCATCCTCAACAGCCTCATCCTCCTCCTCCCTCTGCTCCTCCTCCTCCTCCTCTTCCTCCTCCTCCTCCTCTTCCTCCTCCTCCTCTTCCTCCTCCTCCTCTTCCTCCTCCTCCTCCTCAGTCTCCTCGCCCTCCTCAGCCTCCCCCTCTTCTTCAGCCTCACTGCCAACCTCCCTAGCCTCGTCGTCCTCGTCCTCGTCCTCCTCCTCAGTCTCCCCGGGGTCCTCCGCCACCTGGACCACCGCAAGCTGCCACACCAACATTACGTCATCCCCCACTAGCACAAGCTCCACCACCAGGATGGCGCCCTCTCTCTCCCAACGGCCCTCCTCGTCCTGCGCTGGCTCTGCCGCCATCCCCACGCCTAGGCCCAGCAGCACCTTCACCTCTCTTCTGGGGGTGGGGCTATATGTCCGCGGACAGCCGCGTCCCGATGGACCCCTCCCTCGACGGAGTCGGTCAGGATTGGGGGGCAGTCCCGCGTCCCATGTGGCCCCCAGCTGGGGCAGCTGCGGAGGAACGGAGCAGGAGGGGTGAGCACGCGGCTCCCGCAGGCGGCCCGGCAGTGGAGCTCCGCGGCCCAGCGAAGGGGGGACGTCAGCCGTCTCCTCGCAGAAGCCACCGGAGTCTGGGACGCATGCGCACAAGGGCTTCCGGCCAGGAGGCCACGGGGCCGAGGTGGAGGTGGCACGCGTGGGGCCTCGGCGCGAAGGAGGCCTGATCCACGCCCAGGACAATGGCCGGACCCCAGGTGCTGCCAGCGGCAAGGCCGTGGGCGTGGCCGCCACAGGCCCCGCCCCTCACCCCCTGCGGGAGCCGGCCAGGGAGGCAGCCAGTGCGCCTCCTCCAGGGTGGCCTCGGGCTCTACCTAAGGCGCCCCAGGCCCCAGGGCCCACAACCCCCTCCCCTCCATCCCGTGGCCTCCTCCAGCCCGCTCTCCACCCGGTGTTTGTAGCCTGTCAATGCGAAACCGTCCCTTGCCCTTCCCCAACACGATCGTCCAAGACTGAGGACAGCGTATGCACCACCGGGAACCCTGGCCTAGCGTGCGTGGAAACGTCAGCCCAGGCATTGCGGAATAGGGCCATTCCAGGAGACAGAGGTCGGAAGCGGTCTGCCTGTTCGGGGCACGGGGCTAGGGGGCGGGGGTTCGGCCACAGTTTGCCCCCAGGCCACGTCCTTGGCTGCTCAGGAGAAGAGGGACCGAGAGTGCTCAATCCGTCTCTCCGCCTGTCCTTTCCCCATGCTCTGCTCTCCCTCTTCCCCCGACTCGGTGTTTGTCTTCAGGGCGCTGTTTCTCTGCCCACTCTCTGGCCACAGGGTCTCTGGAAGATGAAGGCTTCAGGAAGCAAGATGCAGAAGCCTGTCCGAGCACCTCCTTTCCCATGAAATAAGAGCCCTCTTCTCCTCTGTGACTAGCCACTGGTCACGTGACCAGGGAAAGGGTCCCAAGCTGGGTGCCCCCGACACAAACACACACAGACACACACACACACACACACACACTTACCCACAGACACTCAGTGTGTTTGGCATGGAGCACAGAGGGAGGCGTGCCTTTCGTGCAGCCAAGGGCATCCGGCAACGTGAATCCGGATGCCCCTCCCCTGAGACAATGTCTGGGTGAACCCTGTGGATGGGCAGTTGGGCATTCTGTCTGGCGGCCAGGTGACTACAGTGTGCACCCTTTGGAGGCCGGAGGCAAGAAGCTGGGGCTGGCTCCCAGGTGACACAGCACGTACGCACGTACCTTCACTTCAAGAGACTGAGTGTCTTCCGTTGCATTCGGGCGAAACCACAAATGCCGTGGGGAAGGCCTGCAGAGGAGAACACATCTTCTCTAGCCTTCCCCTGCGGGCCACCAGGTCAGACCGTGAGCAGAACTTGAGGCTGGGCCGTCACGTCCCCAGGGCTGGCCCGTCACGTCCCCAGGGCTGGCCCCCACACGTGGAGAGAGGATACCCAACGTGTGGCTTTGGGCCAACAAGGTAGGCTTGGGGCAATTTTGGTGTGCAGCCAGTGCAAGCCGGTCTCCCCCAGCATTACAGGAACAGACGGGTTTCTTACACCACACCTCAGTCATCTCAGTCGTCAAAGGGCCACACGTGCCGCGTCCTGTACACGGAGGTGCCTGTCGTGGTTGCTCCGGCGGTTCTTCACCCTCCACGTGTCCCCGGCAGGTCCGTACCGACTCTTGAGGCCACGGCATCTTCTGTGCCCTCGCACAGGTCTTCTTCGGCTCCGTCTCCTGAACCGGCGGTGGATGCGTGGCTCTGCGCCATGGCTCCACTCCATGGGCGGCTGGACTAATGTTATCGCGGGGGTTCGAGCTGCGCAGAGTTCATGCCGGCTGCCTTCTAAGGTGCCAGCGGTGTTCAGTACAGCCGAGTGCTTACACACCCGTGTGTTCAGACCAAGGTTTCTTTGCGTGCCCACAGGTACCCGTGTGGGCAGCTGGCTGTAACACCGAGGGAAAGGGGTACACAGGCGTGGCCTTCCATGTACACACACGTGCATGTGGAAGCGCGTGCACGGACAGACCTATTCCGTTCCCGGCCGGGTCTGCGGTGGGTTTGCAGTGGACCGGATTTCATACGCACCCCCACGGCCTTGGACTGTGGTTTCCACGTGTTCGGCCATCATGTGGATGATCTCCACGTCCACTCGCAATCCAGGGAGACAGACATTCATGCAATGACAGACATCTGGCATTGCCCCTGCTAGGGAAGGAACAGGAGAGGGGCCAAAGGACAAGAGGTAAGCAGCCTGGAACGGAGACCTCACGGGAGGCTGGGTTTCAAGGGCACCTCCCTTGTTTCTTGTCCCCGTCGCCTCGACACACGTACACTGGAAAGCACACACGCATTCTGGGCGCCCCATCCCTTGCCTGCAAGACCACATCCGTGGAAGACCGTTGCCCTGGGTCCTCCAGTCCCGTAGCAAGCGTCCGTCTCCCAGCAGCTCTGGCCATTAAGCCCCTGGAGCGGGCGGTCTTCTTCAGGAGGCGCTCAGCCCTCTTGCGCCACGTACGTGTTTGCCCTGAAGCTGCCCTGAACTCCAGGCAGATGTGCACGAGCCACATCCCCTGGTTTGCACCCTAAGGCCCTGGGAGGAAACCCGATGTCCTTATGATGCGCCCAACAGCTTAAGCCATGCTACCTGCGGCAGGGGTCCAATCCTAAACACCTCTTTCCGGGGCAGGCGGGGCATCCCCCAGTCAAGGAAGCAGAGCGCCTGTGTTTATGGGAGATACCTGGGAGGCGCTTTAGCGGCACCGTCCAGCCTTTCCTCTCCCCTGTAGAGCTCGGCAGGCCCTTCCTAAAAGCCCCGAGGAGCGAGCCGCAGAGGGCTCTAGGGAAAGTGGGTGGGGCGAGCGCAGCACGTTCTGGGGTCCTCCACGTCCGGATCCCCGCGGGCAGCCCCGCTGCAACCGTCAGCATGCCTGGGACTTCCCCTCCATCTTGTCGACACGATGAATCCCACGGACTGGCCTGGGGGAGCTGTGAGGCTACTCTCCAGCTTAGGCGACAAGGAGACCAGAAGACGTGACGATGGCCCCAGCAGTCTTCCTTTGGCCCGTTGCTCTCCACCACCCTAGAATTCTCCCTGAGGGGCTGTATCGGACTTGAGATCCCCAACTTGAGATCTGACCAACCGCGGGCAGACTTGCTGACGTTCAGGCCCGAACCGTGAAGCCGGCAGGGTTCCCGAGCCCGAAGGCCAAACCCTCCTCGACCTACACCTAGCTGCCGGGGCCGCCAGGAGGGAACCCAGTTCCCCAAGGCAATGAGGTCAGGACTCCACAAACAGCATGAGATGTCGGCATAGCACCACAGGGGCCGCTGGGAGGCTCTGCCGGGATCCATTCGTGGGCACACGTTGCCAGATCCCAAGCCCAGCTGAGGTGCAGGCGGTGGGGAACGTCGAAGACGGGGTGAGTGCAGGGCGAGCGGATGGGGAGGGGCGAGCCCCGGACTGGTGAGAAGTGGTGCTGGGAAACCCCTGTTGGCTCAGGGAGCAACAAGCTGGGTGCCCCTCGCTGAGGCAGGGAACACGTGCCTGTGGGTTCAGCTCCTCTCCTTTTCGTCCTCCCCGCCTGGTACACAGGAGGTGGACAAGACCGGCCCAAACAGGAGAAGAACAGAGTCCAGGATGGCCTTTCTACTGGGAGGAGAGCTCCCCGCAGGGCTCTTTCCTCTGGAGGAACGTGCTGCTCACGGATTCTTTCTTATTCTTTGCTGCCTTTGGCTAATCAACACAGAGGCGGGTACAAGGTTTGAGCCCCTCTGTAACACACACTGAGACCCCTAGGGTTTTCCCACACCGGCACCATCCGTGCAAGCTGCCTCGATGGGTGGTGTGCTTGACACGTGCCTGCCTTGCCTTGGCCCGTGTGCGTTTTGCGGCGAGAGGGGACAGAGAACCCTGAGTAACCATGGAATGCACACAAGGTCTGTGTGTCAGGAGGGACGTGGCTGCACTCCGCCACTGGCCCCTTTCTCCATAATCAGCAGAGCGGGAAGTGCCATGGGCCCTCTCCTTTCCCGACCAGGGACTCCCAACACACTCATACACACGTGACCCTGTCCAAAGGCTTGGGCACACATCACAGACACACACACTCACACACACACACAGACTCTCGACACCCAGACGTGCATGAGGCCACACAAAATCACACTCACGTGTTCTTCTAAACACAGAGAAACACGTGATGCGTCTGTGCTCGTCCAAACACACGCACATACCCTGCACACCCACACATGATCCCTGAAACCAAGTCATCGAGATGGCACATGCATACCCCCCACACACACAGACTCACGGCACCCAGGCGTGCATGAGGCCACACGTAACCAGACTCACATTTTCATCTAAACACAGAGTGACATACAAGACACGTGTGTTCGTGCAAACACATGCACATGCTACACGCACCCACACATTATCTCTGATACAAAGGCGTGGAGATGACACATGTGCACAGACACACACACACACACACACACACGAAAATGCAAACACACACCCACAAGCTCCATTCACACACACGCACACACACAAACACACACACGCTCAAGGAAACCTACTGAACACACTAAACTCACACTCATCGGTATTAAATTCAGGCTTGTAACAGCAGCCCTTGCATACAGACACATAGGGGCTTGTAAACACGAACACAGACACACACACACAATGCATACGACTCACAGAAGGTCTCCGGCAAAGGCCTACACATACAGTCCCGGCCCCAAAATACATACACACGTGTGTCGCGGAACCATCATACTCACACACGGAAATGACCACATCAAAAACCCCTGGCACAGAGGCATACACAACTGACGCCAACACATCTGAGCATGCACACTCACACACACACACACAGAACACACGCAACCACACACACACTCCCCTGAGGATAGAGAAGCACGTAAGCAAAACCCATGGTCTACGTCATCCTGGAACACACAAGTAGCCCATCAAGTGTGCACACACACACACACACACACACACACATACTCTCCTCGAACCCACTGTACACACTGTGTACACACTCGCTCATATTGATCTGAAGCATGCACACCATCCCTTGCCTGCAGACACATAGGTGCTTGCAAAAACACCCAGAACAGACCCAATTCACACGAGGTGTCCGGCACAGGCATACGCATGTGGCACCACCATAAAAACCATTACACGGGTGTGCCCAAGAACACTAACACACACACCCCAACACATCCACAAACTCCAGCACGCAGGCATACGCTACTCACGACGTTACATCTGAGCACGACACACTCACACATAGTCCTGAGGGTACAGAAGCATGTAAGTAAAACACATGGTCTGTGTCATACAGGAACACACACGTAGCCACTCAAACAGGCACACAAACACACACACACAGGTTCATGCTTCTGCAATCACACAGAGCACACCACACACAGTACACCAAACACACACACAGAGCACACTCAGGCATGCATCCCTGCCTTCCCAAACACACACGTGCGCTTGCAAGCACACGTACACACAGACAACCCATACAAGGTCTCCGGCACAGGCGTACGCAGTTGACCTGCTCAAAAAGGAAGTATGCCCGTGATCCCCCGCAATCCAGAAACATCCACAGAATCTGACACGCAGGCATTCTCAAGGGTCCAAAACACACACTCATACGCGCACGCCCTGAGGATTCAGACACATGTGAGAAAACCACACGTCCTCCCTGATATAGAAATGCACAGTCAACCGCTACACTCACACGCACGTACGTGCACACGCGCTTAAGCCTGCCTAGGAAGGGTGGGGTTCTCTCCCCAGGCCCAGCCCTGCTGCGCCCGGCCCCCAAGCTCTCCATCACGCCCACCCATGGAATCCAACAGGATGGGGGCTGGAGGATCCCACCAGGCTGATTTCCTCCTTGCCATTTCCCGTGCCCCCGACAGAAGCCGACACATGGACCCAAAGGGCTCTGTAACTTGTTTATGGCCCTTCCCCCTGTCCCTGCAGCATTGGGCAGGATACTCTCTAGCGCCGCCCCTGCTGATCCTTGTCCCTGTTTCTGTCCCGTGCAGGCAGAGCACCACGGAGACGAGCCCATCCATGTCTCTCAACGGTGGAGGCCTCATCAAATTCGTCTCGGTGGTCAAACTCGGGTGCTCTCTGATGTCCACTTCCACACAGCGGCCATGCCCCGACACATACACACACGCATCACACACACACAGAGACAAACAGGAAAACACACACAAAAATCTTAGCTATTTGTGAAAACACATGCTGCCGGGATCGCCAACGTGATGTTGCGAGCCCGCCTCGTCCCCGTGGGATCCCTGTTCCTCCCCAGCGAGGGCGCCACGACCCTCCTGTGGACGGCCTAGGGCCATTTCCCAGGATGTCCGTATGGCTGCGGGAGGCCAGGCGGTGCTCAGGAACGTGGAGGGCAGCCCGGGAGTCGTGGCCCACGACGGGGACGGGACAAGGAGCCCGACTCCCCAAGATAGGCCGGCCATCCCCAACTGAAGGCGTTGGCAGGAGGACCGAGAGAGGGGCCGACAGCCACGGGAGACAGTTCAGGAAAAGGCGGTGGCGAAGCCTTGCTTCGCCCGATTGAGCAGGGATTTGCCGGCACACAGCATGGGGGGCAGGCACCTGCCGGACTAGACACCTCCTCCGCCCTGTGGGTGTGCTCTGAGTGGCCCCAGGCTCACTTCCCACCCTGCCAGCTGCTGCGTGGGCCCAGGCTCCTCTGAGCCTCAGTTTGCGCGCCATGAAACTGACTGTCCCCGGGCACCCTCCCCACACAGTTCAGGACCCAGCCCTCGGGGCTCCTTACCGACAGGTCTTCCTCTCAGCTCACTCCCATGGGCCGCCTTCCGGCCTAGGGTAGTACTGCAAGGGATTGGGCCACAGCTCTTCGATGATGATCTGGGAGGGGAAAAAAGGCCAGGTGAGCGTGGGGCCCCCGGCCCCGGTCCCCAGCAGCCGGGGCCCCAGCATCACCGTTGCGGACGAAGGCCGCAGGGGCCTCACCTCGGCCATCCTGTTGGGCCCCGGGCAGCTGGGGTCACACAACCAGTTGAAGAAGTTCAGGCTGCTGCTGTCTCGCCTGCGGCTGGCACCTCCACGTTCCTCATCCCAGAACCACTGGACTGGGGTGCAACGAGTCGCCCTATATCCTGCAGGACGAGGAAACTTAAGGGAGGCCGTCCATGGCCAGGGCCCCACGCCCGCTCTCGCTCCCAACCTACAACCTCTCCCCCTCCTGTGCCAAATCCCTCCCCCGCCCCCAGGACCCCATACACCTCCCTTCCCGTTCCCGGGGCCCACGTGCCCGGCGGCCCTCCGCCAGCTCCCCTGAAGCTCAGGCCCACTCTTACCGGCGATGCTAAGGTGATACTCCTTAACGATCACGTCGTTCTGGAAGTAGGGGTTGCTCCCAAAGGAAAACATCAGCCTGCAGCGGTACTTGGGATGACCCAGCTCCTCCACCTGGCCCAGCAAAGCGAGAGGAGGGGTAGGGGGAAGGGGACTGAGCGCGGCTCTGAGCAACCCTGCCGCAGCCCCTCCAGCTGCAACCCCACTCCCAAGGCACCACCGCCGGCCTCCGTCTCCAGGGCTAACCTCTAAATTGGTCATGTAGCTGAGCAGGTCTGCGTCCTGGTCACCTGTCACGGCTGATATCTGCGGGTGATTCAGGATCTGCCTTGGGTCAAGGAGCCTCGACGGCAAGTGCTCCGGAAAGAGAACCGGGAACCACCCGGGAACCCCCCGGCCCTTCCCGACCGAGAGCCAGGGACCGAATGGGGCCTGTGCACAAACAGAAGGCACCGCCACACTCCCAGCCTCCTCAGCGCTTGCCCTTTCGTCACCCATGCTCTGCCCTGGGGCGGCAATGGGCTTGGAGGATCAACAGGGTGAGGCCAGGAGCCTGCCTGCTTTGCCTTCCCACGTCCGTCTGGCCTGTGCCCGGGGCCGGCTGGGCCAGGAGGCGGTCAGTCACCACGCTGGATGTCTGGATGGGCTCGGTCCCCCGCTCACGGCCGTGTTTGCTTGTGTGCTCCCCTGAAGCCCTGGGCTCTTGAGGGACCTTCTGTGCCCACAAGGGGGCTGCTCCGCTCACTTGCAGCATGGCTGCACAGCCAGGGTGCCAAGCAAGAGCCTGGCAGGGTCAGCAAGAGAGGGAGGAAAGGGGTAGTGTGGGAGGACGGGGCGCGAAGGAGGAGAGAGAGAGAGACAGAGACACCCAAACCCCGAGGAAGAGACTTGCAGAGGGACGGCAGGCGGGGAGAGAGCGAGCCAGGGTGGGGGACGTGGAGACGGAGAGGCAGGGAGGCAGGAAACGTGTCTGTGAGCACCTGGGCCAGGGGCCTCGGCCCGCCTCAGTAGGACCTGCGGAGACAGAGTTTGTAGCACCCCTGCACCGTGTCCAGGGCCCCGGGGGCCGCTGAAGTCGGCCAGCCCGCTGACTGACCCTCAATGAGTGCAAGCGCACAGAACTCTAGGTCTGCCGTGACCTCGCCAAAAAGACAGGTTGGGAAGGACCGGGAAGGAGGCGCGCAGCCTCTCCATCTGCCCCACGCACCCCCCAAATCCTTTCCTTGCAGCATCTGCTCTGAGCCAAGTGGGACCGGGCTTCACTAGGAGTCCAGAGTGTTGACCCGGGTTCCGCGACCGCAGAGGCCTGTTGGGGTGCTGCAGCCCCAAAGCACTGGCCCGGACCTTCTGCTCAGGCAGCACTGCACAGGTCCCAGCCCCTGCCTTTCCCCCCAACGCCCACTCCCTCCCCGCACCCACCTCCTCCGGGACCACCCTCTGCTGGCCCCTGCCCCTCTGCTGTGCAGGAGAAGGCTGGGGCCACTGCTCCCGCCTTAGGCACACTGCTGCCTGGGCGGCCTACTGCCGCGAGGTGCCCAGCGCTAGAGGCCTGGGGCCCACGGCTGGGGGAGCGAGGCCCATCCCCGCAGCTCTCCTGCCCCTGGCTGAGGCTCTGCACCCTGCTGCCCTGCTCCCACTCTCCTCCACAGGTGCCCAAACCCAGCCAGCAGGCTGAAGGATACGGCGTGTGCCCAGAAGCCAGGGATGCCCTGGATGATGGCCCTTCTTCGAGCCAGGTGACCACTGCGCTTCCGATTCCTCCTGCGCTTCAGCCGCAAGTAGGCCCTGGAGGCTTGGGCATCCACAGAGCGGAGCGCTTCCTGAACCACCTCCAGCGCGGCAAGTGCGGCCCCGGCTGGGTCGGGCCGGGGCACCGGCTCTGCCTGCCACAGCTCCTTCGGCCTCTCGACCTGCTGTGCTTGCGCCGCCTCCTCGTCTTCCGCCGCCAGCACGTCCTCGACTTCCGCCGCCAGCACCTCCTCGACTTCCACCGCCAGCACCTCCTCGTCTTCCGCCGCCAGCACCTCCTCGTCTTCCGCCGCCAGCACCTCCTCGTCTTCCGCCGCCAGCACCTCCTCGACTTCCACCGCCAGCACCTCCTCGACTTCCAGCGCCAGCACCTCCTCGTCTTCCGCCGCCAGCACCTCCTCGACTTCCACCGCCACCACCTCCACCACCAGCACCAACTCCGGCCCCGCGCCGGCCTCCTCTGTGCCCCCCTGGGCCTCAGCTGCCCGCACAGCCTCTGCCACCACCCCCGCAGCCTCGAGGGCCAGAAGCGCCCCCGCGTGCCCGCAGGAGCCGGTCTCCCTGAGGGCCCCCGCCTCCTCACCGCCCCCGTCTGCGACCAAGGTGCTCCAGGATTCTGGGGCAGCCCCGCCTTCCCCGGACCTCGACTCACTCTCCATGTGGCCCTGGCCCTGAGCGCCGGCCGCTGGGGACTGAAGGCGACGGAGGCGGCACCAGCAGCTTCAGCTGCAGCGCCCAGGAACGCCGCTGGGCGGCAGGCCTATCAGAGTGCGCGGGCCTGGGGCACGCATGCGCACAGGCCCCCGGGGCGGGCGGTGACGGGGCAGACACGGGCGGGGCAGGGGTGTGGGGCGGGGGGAGGCACGCATGCGGCCTGGGCCGGATGGAGCCCCCGAGCCCCGCGCAGGACGCGGCGTGCTCCCGGGTCTAACCCGTGCCAGGGCAGTGGGCGTGGCCACCACCCGCCATGTCCCTTGGCCGCGCCAGAGCCCGCCTGGGAGCCCGCCCGAGCCCCTCCACCGCGGTGGCCTCCGCGCCTCTCAACCCCAAACGTTCTCTTCAGAGACCCCTGTCAGGCCTTTCCCGCAAGTGCCGTGGTATCCCAGCCCCACTCGTCCCTTTCTCGTCCGTCCGTCTGGGGCCCCTCGGCTGGCGCCAGGAATTGAAATCCGGCGGCTGAATGCCGTGTGTGCCCGCCGCGCGAAAGCCTCCCGCGCTCCTTCTTAGGGGACCTGGGGGAGAGCCCGGGGGGCATCAGCTGCTGCCCCACCTGCGCCCCGTCACTGCCACGTGGCTTTCGCCCTGGGCCTGCCCGGTGGTGCACGGCGCCAGGAGCCCGCCGCCAAGGTGCTGCGTGCAGGGGCCATCCGCCTCCCCAGCCCCCCACCCCCCATCCCCCGCCCCAGCTTTCCGGAAGAGAAGGGAACTGCACGCCAAGTACTTTCCCTGAAGTTACTCTGCAAAGAGCCGAGGTCCCTGGCCACCGGGGTGCCTACAGAGCTGCTAAGCCGGCCCCGGTGAGGTCCGTGATTGCGACTGGGCAGCATGCGACTGGGCCAGGCTTTCAGTCCAAAGAGAAACTCTGCAAATTCCTCTGCCCAAGCCAGTGGTAAAACTTGCTCCCAAGGTGCTTTCCTCTGAGCGGCCCCTTTCGCTTTGTTTCTGTGTCTCTTTTCCTCGTTGCGTTCTCCTTCTCCACCTGACTTGCATGCAAGGGCTCTTGTGTCTTTCTTCCAGCTCCGCTCCAAGTTCTCCCTTAGACTGTGTCGGTGGCTGAGTGGAGTACCGTGCGGGGAGGGGATGGCCAAGTGAGCATGCACAGCACAAGTGCCCTTTCTCTGGTACTCCCCACGTCCTTTGAGACAAGACCACACCTCACTGAGGTCTGCTCCGGGGGGCGGGGGCGGGTGCTGTGGCGGGATAGGATGCTTGCCGCCTGAGGTGTCAGGGAAGGCCTCGTGGGTGATGGCAAGGCCACCAGCGTTGCGGTTGCATCGTGGGAGGGCCTCCATTAGAAGGAGTGGGTCGGTGTGTCCTGGGGGATTTTGACCAGAAAGACGCAGGAGGAACTCCCTTGGCGTTAAGTGCAGGGGCTGTGGTCGCAACAAGTGTCACAAACGCCCCTGCAGGGAGTAAGATGCATGGCTGTCTATGGGGAGAAGAAACAAATGTCTGAGACAGTCCGTGAGACAGCTCAGACTTTGGAATTACTGGTACAATCCAAACTGACCCAGCACTTGCAACCTTGCCCAAACCACTAGAGGAGGCTCCTCTGGTGTTACCGCAGGAACAGGAGCACAGCCTTGGAGAGGGAGAAGGCTGGGGTGGTGACAGGGGGAGGGGGAGGAGAGGGAGACTGGGAGGAGAGGGAGAGAAGCCCAGAAGGAGAAGAAGAGCTGGGGGAGAGAGGGGGAATGGGAGGGAGGGAGAGAAGGGAAGAGAGGGACAGGGGCAGGAGGGAGAGCCGTGCGCAGGGATGGGGAGGGAGAGACAGGCAGGGCGCGGCGAGGAAGGGCGGAGGCGGGGAGGCAAGGACTGGTCTGCCCCCAGCTGAATTCATACTTTGCGAGGCATGTAGACCCAAAGGACACATCGCCTGTGAGGAAGGGGCCACCCACGCGTGGGGAAGCAACAAGTCGGCTGAGCAGAGCTGAATCCAGTGGTGTCAACCAGGGCAGCTGTCACGTTTCCCGAAAACATGAGACAGCAAATGGGGAAGTCACGGAGGAATAGAGGGTGGAAACAGCCAGGGAGTACACAGACACCAAGTACTGTGATTGTGGACTGCCCTGTGTCAGTAACGGGGCTGGTCAGTAACGGGGCTTCACAGCACTGGAGTAAGATGTGGACGACAGCAGAACGGGCAGGTGTTGAAAAGCTGGCCACATCTATGCTCCGTGCAAGAGACTGGCCTCTGAGTCCCAAAGTCACAAAGAATTTGAAAGTGGGAGGAGAGAGGCCAAGACCTCAGAAGATGGACGGTGCCCTACACGGTCAAAGCAGCCTGCGCGCACTTGGCCCTTAACCAGGGGAGCGTGCTCCGTGGGGTGTTGGTGAGGACTAGGGGTGCCCTTTGGTGGCATTTCCCTTTTGGGGTCTAACCGGATAGAGGGCATTGGGCACCTGCCTTCAGACCACGGAGAAGGAGGCAGATCAGCCTCGGGGTCAGCACGGGACAGACAGCACACGGGCGGGTGTCCTGGGTCTCGCATTCAGCAATACTCTGCCCTCTCCTCTGCTGACCATCTGGGGGACCCCAAGCCAACGTCCTAGGGAAGCCGGGAAGTGGGGATCACGGGGCTGCGTGGGGTTGTCAGTATGTGAGCGTGTCTCTGGACATGTGAGTGGGTGAAGGTTGTGTGCCTGGGAGGGTGAGTGAGTGTGTGCGTGTCAGGACATGAGGGTGACTGAATCACTGTGTGTTGGCTGGGGGGTGTTGGCTCTGCTCCTGAGTGGATGTGTCAGTGTATGTGAGTGGCTAAATATTCTGTGGCTTAGGGCGGTTGGAACCCGATGGTGTTCGTGTGTGTGTGCGCGCGCGTGCGTGTGTGTGCGCGCCCACGCGCGCGCGCGCGCCTTTCCCTGCAATTTATGCTTCCGCCCAGCTACCTGGGCCAGAACGACAGGGTGATCTTTCCTACCTTCCCTCCTCCCACTTTCCCCTCTCCGACAGTCCCTCCACAGGGCCTGGCCCCCACTCGCTCCCGCTGTATCTGGGGCTGAGAGGATGACTGTGTCAGCAAGGGCCTGGGCCCCTTGTTTAGAAGAAAGGAGAGCCCTGGCACTGGGGTTCAACGGAGTAATGAAACTACAGTCCCACCCGTGCTGTGTCTGAGGTCATCCACCAGGGAGCATCTCTGGGAGACGGTCATCGCCATCCACCAAAAGTTGACACTGGACATGTTTGGCCCTGGCTCGTCCTTCCCTTTCTTTGACCTCTGTCATTTCCCCAGGGAAGGCATGGGCCCTGTTAGCTGGCCTTTCGCTCATCTCCTCTCCCTGCCCACCTCCACCATCCCTAGGGGAAGGACCTCTGCCACGCTGGGATGCAGTCCCAGAGCTCGTGTGACCTGGACCTCTGGGCCAGCATACGGCCCCACCCCTTCCACGGAATAAGGATGCCGGGGCAGAGTAGTAAGCATCGACGGGAATCCCATGAGCTCAGGCTCCCCACCTGCCCCTTTCCATGAAGACGACCGTGTGTGAGCGTACACACAGTAACACACATAAACACGGTTGACGTCGTTTTTCCACATTTCAGTATTTTTACAGGGGGCCTCAATCGGCCCTGTGTTTCTCCCAGGCACCAGACTGGAGGTGTTCCCTGTGGGAGGGACCAGGCTGATCATCCGGCTCCATCTGAAGGTCCTGGACTCTTTCCGGGTCAAGGGCAAGGCTTCTGCGTATTCACCTCAACATGCTCAAGTTCCCTGGGAGAGACGGAGACACAGACACAGACACACGGGCACACAGTCACCCGGGCACACATGAGGCGGCCGGTGAGTATCCTCTACGGGCCACACGCAGGTTTGCTTGAGGGTTTCAAGGCCCTTTCGGGGAACGGAGGCCATTCTCCCCTGCCCCTCTCCCCGGCCCTTGATGGCGATCCCCCTACATTTCCTCCACCCACATAGCAACGGTATCTGTGCACGCTCTCCAGTGTTCTCTGGCTGATTGCGGTGGGCACAGGAGATTGCCCAGGGAGATGACTGGGAGGACTCTACCGATGAACACACAAAAGTGACGGGGTGACGCATGAGCCTTTACGCCAGGGAACGCAGACATCTGCGCCAAGGCTGGCAAGAGGTGCTTAGGTGGGCTCAAAGCTGAGGCGGTGGCGAGGAGACCTGAGGGCAGGAGTTCACGGCCAGGGAGTGGCACTTCCCGCAAGGCAGCTGCTGAGCCGACTGCTTCTCCGGCTCTGCTCACTGGTGTTGCCTGACCCGCCTGCCTCAAGCTTCCCAGGCAGAACCAGTTTGACACCGCCCTCCCCGACTCACGGTGATGCCCTTTGGACACGGGGTCACCGCCTCTTGAGTGTTCCTCTAAGCCTCCGTTTCTGCATTTGCGGAGCCCAGCTCCCACGGAGCCGCACGGAGCATTTTCAGCACCCACGCCCTGGGCGTCTCACCTGCCCTCCTCTCAGTTCCCTCTGCTGGGGCCTTCTTCCTCACGTAGTACTGCAGGGGATCGGGCCACAGGTCGTCCATGATGATCTGGCAGGGGAAACGGGGCAGGGCTCAGATGCACATCCCAGTCCGCTGGGGAGCACAGGCAGGTTCACGTGCGCGGTTTGTCACAGGGACCCACCTCAGCTATCCTGCTAGGCCCGGCAAAGCTGTGGTCAGAGAACCAGCTGAAGAAGTTAAGGCTGCTCTTGTGGCGTCTGCGGCTACAGGCCTCCTGTTCGTAACAGTGGTGCCACTGGATGGGAGTGGAATGAGACGGCTCGTACCCTGCAGGAAGAAGGGTCCGTGCGAAGGCGCTGGATGATGCATCAGGTTCAACCCTGCCGCCTCCACCTGCTGCCGCCCATGCACGCAGAGGCCCCTTACCAGCAGCCCTGAGGACATACTCCTTCTCAACGACGTCGTTGCGGAAGTAGGAGTTCTCGCGAAAGAAGAGCAGGATCTTGCGGCCATCACGGGGAGACTCGAGTTCCTCCACCTGCCGGGCGGCAAAGTGGGGGAGAGGGTTGAGATCTCTGTCCAGCAGACCCTTCCCCTCCTGGCCTTGGGGAGGAATCGCTTCTGTTACCCCCTCTTCTCCCATCCCCCAGGCCGGGCCTCCATCTCCCGGGCCAGACCTTCAAATCCGTCATGGAGCCAAGTATGCCTTCATCTTGCTCACTGAGCATGGCTGACATCTGCGGGTGGTTCACAAACTGCTTCGGGTCAAGGACTCTCCGAGGGCTGGAGAAGAAAGAGCTACAACAACAGAGCAGGTCTGCACAGCAAGTGCGCCCTGCATCTCCCCTCCTACCACCGGGACCCACTCCACCTCACAGATTGTGTCAAGGGCCCCTGCGCCCCCGCACGGCCTGCTGCATTAGTTAGTTAGGTAATTCCCTGCTGGGCACTAACACAGAAAGCTGGAAATCCTCGGTGACATCCCTGCCCACCCACGGCCCCCTCCCCGGCACATCGAGGGCAACCTGCGGCCCCACCAGGGACCCCCACCCGGAAGCAGGGATTCGAAACTGTCGTGATCACCGAGGCATGAGCCAGGCCACCACAACGCAGGCCCCCTGCCACAGGAGTCTCCTGCGCTAGCCCGGCCACATCGGGGTCCCTCCGTGAAGGTATCAAGGATACAGCCTTGGCCCAGAAGCCAGGGATGCCCCGGATGAGGGCGCTTCGGTGGTCCAGGTGACGCCGTCGCCTCTGCCAGAACCTGAGCTTGAGCCCAGAGTAGGCCCTGCTGGCGTCTTTGTTCATGGGCTCCAGCTCTGACTGCAGGGCCTCGAGGGCCTGGAGCGGGGACGGGGGCGGACCTGGCCGTGCCTCTGGCCGTTCTTCCCCTTCCTGCTTCTCCTGCAGCTCCTGCGCTTCTCGCTCCTTCTGGCTCTCCTCCCAGGCCTCTTCCCTCCTGTCTTCCTCCTCCTCATCCTCCTCCTCCTGCACCTCTGGTACCTCTGCAACCTCATCCTCAACAGCCTCATCCTCCTCCTCCCTCTGCTCCTCCTCCTCCTCCTCTTCCTCCTCCTCCTCCTCTTCCTCCTCCTCCTCTTCCTCCTCCTCCTCTTCCTCCTCCTCCTCCTCAGTCTCCTCGCCCTCCTCAGCCTCCCCCTCTTCTTCAGCCTCACTGCCAACCTCCCTAGCCTCGTCGTCCTCGTCCTCGTCCTCAGTCTCCCCGGGGTCCTCTGCCACCTGGACCACCGCAAGCTGCCACACCAACATTACGTCATCCCCCACTAGCACAAGCTCCACCACCAGGATGGCGCCCTCTCTCTCCCAACGGCCCTCCTCGTCCTGCGCTGGCTCTGCCGCCATCCCCACGCCTAGGCCCAGCAGCACCTTCGCCTCTCTTCTGGGGGTGGGGCTATATGTCCGCGGACAGCCGCGTCCCGATGGACCCCTCCCTCGACGGAGTCGGTCAGGATTGGGGGGCAGTCCCGCGTCCCATGTGGCCCCCAGCTGGGGCAGCTGCGGAGGAACGGAGCAGGAGGGGTGAGCACGCGGCTCCCGCAGGCGGCCCGGCAGTGGAGCTCCGCGGCCCAGCGAAGGGGGGACGTCAGCCGTCTCCTCGCAGAAGCCACCGGAGTCTGGGACGCATGCGCACAAGGGCTTCCGGCCAGGAGGCCACGGGGCCGAGGTGGAGGTGGCACGCGTGGGGCCTCGGCGCGAAGGAGGCCTGATCCACGCCCAGGACAATGGCCGGACCCCAGGTGCTGCCAGCGGCAAGGCCGTGGGCGTGGCCGCCACAGGCCCCGCCCCTCACCCCCTGCGGGAGCCGGCCAGGGAGGCAGCCAGTGCGCCTCCTCCAGGGTGGCCTCGGGCTCTACCTAAGGCGCCCCAGGCCCCAGGGCCCACAACCCCCTCCCCTCCATCCCGTGGCCTCCTCCAGCCCGCTCTCCACCCGGTGTTTGTAGCCTGTCAATGCGAAACCGTCCCTTGCCCTTCCCCAACACGATCGTCCAAGACTGAGGACAGCGTATGCACCACCGGGAACCCTGGCCTAGCGTGCGTGGAAACGTCAGCCCAGGCATTGCGGAATAGGGCCATTCCAGGAGACAGAGGTCGGAAGCGGTCTGCCTGTTCGGGGCACGGGGCTAGGGGGCGGGGGTTCGGCCACAGTTTGCCCCCAGGCCACGTCCTTGGCTGCTCAGGAGAAGAGGGACCGAGAGTGCTCAATCCGTCTCTCCGCCTGTCCTTTCCCCATGCTCTGCTCTCCCTCTTCCCCCGACTCGGTGTTTGTCTTCAGGGCGCTGTTTCTCTGCCCACTCTCTGGCCACAGGGTCTCTGGAAGATGAAGGCTTCAGGAAGCAAGATGCAGAAGCCTGTCCGAGCACCTCCTTTCCCATGAAATAAGAGCCCTCTTCTCCTCTGTGACTAGCCACTGGTCACGTGACCAGGGAAAGGGTCCCAAGCTGGGTGCCCCCGACACAAACACACACAGACACACACACACACACACACACACACACACACTTACCCACAGACACTCAGTGTGTTTGGCATGGAGCACAGAGGGAGGCGTGCCTTTCGTGCAGCCAAGGGCATCCGGCAACGTGAATCCGGATGCCCCTCCCCTGAGACAATGTCTGGGTGAACCCTGTGGATGGGCAGTTGGGCATTCTGTCTGGCGGCCAGGTGACTACAGTGTGCACCCTTTGGAGGCCGGAGGCAAGAAGCTGGGGCTGGCTCCCAGGTGACACAGCACGTACGCACGTACCTTCACTTCAAGAGACTGAGTGTCTTCCGTTGCATTCGGGCGAAACCACAAATGCCGTGGGGAAGGCCTGCAGAGGAGAACACATCTTCTCTAGCCTTCCCCTGCGGGCCACCAGGTCAGACCGTGAGCAGAACTTGAGGCTGGGCCGTCACGTCCCCAGGGCTGGCCCGTCACGTCCCCAGGGCTGGCCCCCACACGTGGAGAGAGGATACCCAACGTGTGGCTTTGGGCCAACAAGGTAGGCTTGGGGCAATTTTGGTGTGCAGCCAGTGCAAGCCGGTCTCCCCCAGCATTACAGGAACAGACGGGTTTCTTACACCACACCTCAGTCATCTCAGTCGTCAAAGGGCCACACGTGCCGCGTCCTGTACACGGAGGTGCCTGTCGTGGTTGCTCCGGCGGTTCTTCACCCTCCACGTGTCCCCGGCAGGTCCGTACCGACTCTTGAGGCCACGGCATCTTCTGTGCCCTCGCACAGGTCTTCTTCGGCTCCGTCTCCTGAACCGGCGGTGGATGCGTGGCTCTGCGCCATGGCTCCACTCCATGGGCGGCTGGACTAATGTTATCGCGGGGGTTCGAGCTGCGCAGAGTTCATGCCGGCTGCCTTCTAAGGTGCCAGCGGTGTTCAGTACAGCCGAGTGCTTACACACCCGTGTGTTCAGACCAAGGTTTCTTTGCGTGCCCACAGGTACCCGTGTGGGCAGCTGGCTGTAACACCGAGGGAAAGGGGTACACAGGCGTGGCCTTCCATGTACACACACGTGCATGTGGAAGCGCGTGCACGGACAGACCTATTCCGTTCCCGGCCGGGTCTGCGGTGGGTTTGCAGTGGACCGGATTTCATACGCACCCCCACGGCCTTGGACTGTGGTTTCCACGTGTTCGGCCATCATGTGGATGATCTCCACGTCCACTCGCAATCCAGGGAGACAGACATTCATGCAATGACAGACATCTGGCATTGCCCCTGCTAGGGAAGGAACAGGAGAGGGGCCAAAGGACAAGAGGTAAGCAGCCTGGAACGGAGACCTCACGGGAGGCTGGGTTTCAAGGGCACCTCCCTTGTTTCTTGTCCCCGTCGCCTCGACACACGTACACTGGAAAGCACACACGCATTCTGGGCGCCCCATCCCTTGCCTGCGAGACCACATCCGTGGAAGACCGTTGCCCTGGGTCCTCCAGTCCCGTAGCAAGCGTCCGTCTCCCAGCAGCTCTGGCCATTAAGCCCCTGGAGCGGGCGGTCTTCTTCAGGAGGCGCTCAGCCCTCTTGCGCCACGTACGTGTTTGCCCTGAAGCTGCCCTGAACTCCAGGCAGATGTGCACGAGCCACATCCCCTGGTTTGCACCCTAAGGCCCTGGGAGGAAACCCGATGTCCTTATGATGCGCCCAACAGCTTAAGCCATGCGACCTGCGGCAGGGGTCCAATCCTAAACACCTCTTTCCGGGGCAGGCGGGGCATCCCCCAGTCAAGGAAGCGGAGCGCCTGTGTTTATGGGAGATACCTGGGAGGCGCTTTAGCGGCACCGTCCAGCCTTTCCTCTCCCCTGTAGAGCTTGGCAGGCCCTTCCTAAAAGCCCCGAGGAGCGAGCCGCAGAGGGCTCTAGGGAAAGTGGGTGGGGCGAGCGCAGCACGTTCTGGGGTCCTCCACGTCCGGATCCCCGCGGGCAGCCCCGCTGCAACCGTCAGCATGCCTGGGACTTCCCCTCCATCTTGTCGACACGATGAATCCCACGGACTGGCCTGGGGGAGCTGTGAGGCTACTCTCCAGCTTAGGCGACAAGGAGACCAGAAGACGTGACGATGGCCCCAGCAGTCTTCCTTTGGCCCGTTGCTCTCCACCACCCTAGAATTCTCCCTGAGGGGCTGTATCGGACTTGAGATCCCCAACTTGAGATCTGACCAACCGCGGGCAGACTTGCTGACGTTCAGGCCCGAACCGTGAAGCCGGCAGGGTTCCCGAGCCCGAAGGCCAAACCCTCCTCGACCTACACCTAGCTGCCGGGGCCGCCAGGAGGGAACCCAGTTCCCCAAGGCAATGAGGTCAGGACTCCACAAACAGCATGAGATGTCGGCATAGCACCACAGGGGCCGCTGGGAGGCTCTGCCGGGATCCATTCGTGGGCACACGTTGCCAGATCCCAAGCCCAGCTGAGGTGCAGGCGGTGGGGAACGTCGAAGACGGGGTGAGTGCAGGGCGAGCGGACGGGGAGGGGCGAGCCCCGGACTGGTGAGAAGTGGTGCTGGGAAACCCCTGTTGGCTCAGGGAGCAACAAGCTGGGTGCCCCTCGCTGAGGCAGGGAACACGTGCCTGTGGGTTCAGCTCCTCTCCTTTTCGTCCTCCCCGCCTGGTACACAGGAGGTGGACAAGACCGGCCCAAACAGGAGAAGAACAGAGTCCAGGATGGCCTTTCTACTGGGAGGAGAGCTCCCCGCAGGGCTCTTTCCTCTGGAGGAACGTGCTGCTCACGGATTCTTTCTTATTCTTTGCTGCCTTTGGCTAATCAACACAGAGGCGGGTACAAGGTTTGAGCCCCTCTGTAACACACACTGAGACCCCTAGGGTTTTCCCACACCGGCACCATCCGTGCAAGCTGCCTCGATGGGTGGTGTGCTTGACACGTGCCTGCCTTGCCTTGGCCCGTGTGCGTTTTGCGGCGAGAGGGGACAGAGAACCCTGAGTAACCATGGAATGCACACAAGGTCTGTGTGTCAGGAGGGACGTGGCTGCACTCCGCCACTGGCCCCTTTCTCCATAATCAGCAGAGCGGGAAGTGCCATGGGCCCTCTCCTTTCCCGACCAGGGACTCCCAACACACTCATACACACGTGACCCTGTCCAAAGGCTTGGGCACACATCACAGACACACACACTCACACACACACACAGACTCTCGACACCCAGACGTGCATGAGGCCACACAAAATCACACTCACGTGTTCTTCTAAACACAGAGAAACACGTGATGCGTCTGTGCTCGTCCAAACACACGCACATACCCTGCACACCCACACATGATCCCTGAAACCAAGTCATCGAGATGGCACATGCATACCCCCCCCACACACAGACTCACGGCACCCAGGCGTGCATGAGGCCACACGTAACCAGACTCACATTTTCATCTAAACACAGAGTGACATACAAGACACGTGTGTTCGTGCAAACACATGCACATGCTACACGCACCCACACATTATCTCTGATACAAAGGCGTGGAGATGACACATGTGCACAGACACACACACACACACACACACACAGACACATGAAAATGCAAACACACACCCACAAGCTCCATTCACACACACGCACACACACAAACACACACACGCTCAAGGAAACCTACTGAACACACTAAACTCACACTCATCGGTATTAAATTCAGGCTTGTAACAGCAGCCCTTGCATACAGACACATAGGGGCTTGTAAACACGAACACAGACACACACACACAATGCATACGACTCACAGAAGGTCTCCGGCAAAGGCCTACACATACAGTCCCGGCCCCAAAATACATACACACGTGTGTCGCGGAACCATCATACTCACACACGGAAATGACCACATCAAAAACCCCTGGCACAGAGGCATACACAACTGACGCCAACACATCTGAGCATGCACACTCACACACACACACACAGAACACACGCAACCACACACACACTCCCCTGAGGATAGAGAAGCACGTAAGCAAAACCCATGGTCTACGTCATCCTGGAACACAGAAGTAGCCCATCAAGTGTGCACACACACACACACACACACATACACACATACTCTCCTCGAACCCACTGTACACACTGTGTACACACTCGCTCATATTGATCTGAAGCATGCACACCATCCCTTGCCTGCAGACACATAGGTGCTTGCAAAAACACCCAGAACAGACCCAATTCACACGAGGTGTCCGGCACAGGCATACGCATGTGGCACCACCATAAAAACCATTACACGGGTGTGCCCAAGAACACTAACACACACACCCCAACACATCCACAAACTCCAGCACGCAGGCATACGCTACTCACGACGTTACATCTGAGCACGACACACTCACACATAGTCCTGAGGGTACAGAAGCATGTAAGTAAAACACATGGTCTGTGTCATACAGGAACACACACGTAGCCACTCAAACAGGCACACAAACACACACACACAGGTTCATGCTTCTGCAATCACACAGAGCACACCACACACAGTACACCAAACACACACACAGAGCACACTCAGGCATGCATCCCTGCCTTCCCAAACACACACGTGCGCTTGCAAGCACACGTACACACAGACAACCCATACAAGGTCTCCGGCACAGGCGTACGCAGTTGACCTGCTCAAAAAGGAAGTATGCCCGTGATCCCCCGCAATCCAGAAACATCCACAGAATCTGACAAGCAGGCATTCTCAAGGGTCCAAAACACACACTCATACGCGCACGCCCTGAGGATTCAGACACATGTGAGAAAACCACACGTCCTCCCTGATATAGAAATGCACAGTCAACCGCTACACTCACACGCACGTACGTGCACACGCGCTTAAGCCTGCCTAGGAAGGGTGGGGTTCTCTCCCCAGGCCCAGCCCTGCTGCGCCCGGCCCCCAAGCTCTCCATCACGCCCACCCATGGAATCCAACAGGATGGGGGCTGGAGGATCCCACCAGGCTGATTTCCTCCTTGCCATTTCCCGTGCCCCCGACAGAAGCCGACACATGGACCCAAAGGGCTCTGTAACTTGTTTATGGCCCTTCCCCCTGTCCCTGCAGCATTGGGCAGGATACTCTCTAGCGCCGCCCCTGCTGATCCTTGTCCCTGTTTCTGTCCCGTGCAGGCAGAGCACCACGGAGACGAGCCCATCCATGTCTCTCAACGGTGGAGGCCTCATCAAATTCGTCTCGGTGGTCAAACTCGGGTGCTCTCTGATGTCCACTTCCACACAGCGGCCATGCCCCGACACATACACACACGCATCACACACACACAGAGACAAACAGGAAAACACACACAAAAATCTTAGCTATTTGTGAAAACACATGCTGCCGGGATCGCCAACGTGATGTTGCGAGCCCGCCTCGTCCCCGTGGGATCCCTGTTCCTCCCCAGCGAGGGCGCCACGACCCTCCTGTGGACGGCCTAGGGCCATTTCCCAGGATGTCCGTATGGCTGCGGGAGGCCAGGCGGTGCTCAGGAACGTGGAGGGCAGCCCGGGAGTCGTGGCCCACGACGGGGACGGGACAAGGAGCCCGACTCCCCAAGATAGGCCGGCCATCCCCAACTGAAGGCGTTGGCAGGAGGACCGAGAGAGGGGCCGACAGCCACGGGAGACAGTTCAGGAAAAGGCGGTGGCGAAGCCTTGCTTCGCCCGATTGAGCAGGGATTTGCCGGCACACAGCATGGGGGGCAGGCACCTGCCGGACTAGACACCTCCTCCGCCCTGTGGGTGTGCTCTGAGTGGCCCCAGGCTCACTTCCCACCCTGCCAGCTGCTGCGTGGGCCCAGGCTCCTCTGAGCCTCAGTTTCCGCGCCATGAAACTGACTGTCCCCGGGCACCCTCCCCACACAGTTCAGGACCCAGCCCTCGGGGCTCCTTACCGACAGGTCTTCCTCTCAGCTCACTCCCATGGGCCGCCTTCCGGCCTAGGGTAGTACTGCAAGGGATTGGGCCACAGCTCTTCGATGATGATCTGGGAGGGGAAAAAAGGCCAGGTGAGCGTGGGGCCCCCGGCCCCGGTCCCCAGCAGCCGGGGCCCCAGCATCACCGTTGCGGACGAAGGCCGCAGGGGCCTCACCTCGGCCATCCTGTTGGGCCCCGGGCAGCTGGGGTCACACAACCAGTTGAAGAAGTTCAGGCTGCTGCTGTCTCGCCTGCGGCTGGCACCTCCACGTTCCTCATCCCAGAACCACTGGACTGGGGTGCAACGAGTCGCCCTATATCCTGCAGGACGAGGAAACTTAAGGGAGGCCGTCCATGGCCAGGGCCCCACGCCCGCTCTCGCTCCCAACCTACAACCTCTCCCCCTCCTGTGCCAAATCCCTCCCCCGCCCCCAGGACCCCATACACCTCCCTTCCCGTTCCCGGGGCCCACGTGCCCGGCGGCCCTCCGCCAGCTCCCCTGAAGCTCAGGCCCACTCTTACCGGCGATGCTAAGGTGATACTCCTTAACGATCACGTCGTTCTGGAAGTAGGGGTTGCTCCCAAAGGAAAACATCAGCCTGCAGCGGTACTTGGGATGACCCAGCTCCTCCACCTGGCCCAGCAAAGCGAGAGGAGGGGTAGGGGGAAGGGGACTGAGCGCGGCTCTGAGCAACCCTGCCGCAGCCCCTCCAGCTGCAACCCCACTCCCAAGGCACCACCGCCGGCCTCCGTCTCCAGGGCTAACCTCTAAATTGGTCATGTAGCTGAGCAGGTCTGCGTCCTGGTCACCTGTCACGGCTGATATCTGCGGGTGATTCAGGATCTGCCTTGGGTCAAGGAGCCTCGACGGCAAGTGCTCCGGAAAGAGAACCGGGAACCACCCGGGAACCCCCCGGCCCTTCCCGACCGAGAGCCAGGGACCGAATGGGGCCTGTGCACAAACAGAAGGCACCGCCACACTCCCAGCCTCCTCAGCGCTTGCCCTTTCGTCACCCATGCTCTGCCCTGGGGCGGCAATGGGCTTGGAGGATCAACAGGGTGAGGCCAGGAGCCTGCCTGCTTTGCCTTCCCACGTCCGTCTGGCCTGTGCCCGGGGCCGGCTGGGCCAGGAGGCGGTCAGTCACCACGCTGGATGTCTGGATGGGCTCGGTCCCCCGCTCACGGCCGTGTTTGCTTGTGTGCTCCCCTGAAGCCCTGGGCTCTTGAGGGACCTTCTGTGCCCACAAGGGGGCTGCTCCGCTCACTTGCAGCATGGCTGCACAGCCAGGGTGCCAAGCAAGAGCCTGGCAGGGTCAGCAAGAGAGGGAGGAAAGGGGTAGTGTGGGAGGACGGGGCGCGAAGGAGGAGAGAGAGAGAGACAGAGACACCCAAACCCCGAGGAAGAGACTTGCAGAGGGACGGCAGGCGGGGAGAGAGCGAGCCAGGGTGGGGGACGTGGAGACGGAGAGGCAGGGAGGCAGGAAACGTGTCTGTGAGCACCTGGGCCAGGGGCCTCGGCCCGCCTCAGTAGGACCTGCGGAGACAGAGTTTGTAGCACCCCTGCACCGTGTCCAGGGCCCCGGGGGCCGCTGAAGTCGGCCAGCCCGCTGACTGACCCTCAATGAGTGCAAGCGCACAGAACTCTAGGTCTGCCGTGACCTCGCCAAAAAGACAGGTTGGGAAGGACCGGGAAGGAGGCGCGCAGCCTCTCCATCTGCCCCACGCACCCCCCAAATCCTTTCCTTGCAGCATCTGCTCTGAGCCAAGTGGGACCGGGCTTCACTAGGAGTCCAGAGTGTTGACCCGGGTTCCGCGACCGCAGAGGCCTGTTGGGGTGCTGCAGCCCCAAAGCACTGGCCCGGACCTTCTGCTCAGGCAGCACTGCACAGGTCCCAGCCCCTGCCTTTCCCCCCAACGCCCACTCCCTCCCCGCACCCACCTCCTCCGGGACCACCCTCTGCTGGCCCCTGCCCCTCTGCTGTGCAGGAGAAGGCTGGGGCCACTGCTCCCGCCTTAGGCACACTGCTGCCTGGGCGGCCTACTGCCGCGAGGTGCCCAGCGCTAGAGGCCTGGGGCCCACGGCTGGGGGAGCGAGGCCCATCCCCGCAGCTCTCCTGCCCCTGGCTGAGGCTCTGCACCCTGCTGCCCTGCTCCCACTCTCCTCCACAGGTGCCCAAACCCAGCCAGCAGGCTGAAGGATACGGCGTGTGCCCAGAAGCCAGGGATGCCCTGGATGATGGCCCTTCTTCGAGCCAGGTGACCACTGCGCTTCCGATTCCTCCTGCGCTTCAGCCGCAAGTAGGCCCTGGAGGCTTGGGCATCCACAGAGCGGAGCGCTTCCTGAACCACCTCCAGCGCAGCAAGTGCGGCCCCGGCTGGGTCGGGCCGGGGCACCGGCTCTGCCTGCCACAGCTCCTTCGGCCTCTCGACCTGCTGTGCTTGCGCCGCCTCCTCGTCTTCCGCCGCCAGCACGTCCTCGACTTCCGCCGCCAGCACCTCCTCGACTTCCACCGCCAGCACCTCCTCGACTTCCACCGCCAGCACCTCCTCGTCTTCCGCCGCCAGCACCTCCTCGACTTCCACCGCCACCACCTCCACCACCAGCACCAACTCCGGCCCCGCGCCGGCCTCCTCTGTGCCCCCCTGGGCCTCAGCTTCCCGCACAGCCTCTGCCACCACCCCCGCAGCCTCGAGGGCCAGAAGCGCCCCCGCGTGCCCGCAGGAGCCGGTCTCCCTGAGGGCCCCCACCTCCTCACCGCCCTCGTCTGCGACCAAGGTGCTCCAGGATTCTGGGGCAGCCCCGCCTTCCCCGGACCTCGACTCACTCTCCATGTGGCCCTGGCCCTGAGCGCCGGCCGCTGGGGACTGAAGGCGAGGGAGGCGGCACCGGCAGCTTCAGCTGCAGCGCCCTGGAACGCCGCTGGGCGGCAGCGCCTAGCAGAGTGCGCGGGCCTGGGGCACGCATGCGCACAGGCCCCCGGGGCGGGCGGTGACGGGGCAGACACGGGCGGGGCAGGGGTGTGGGGCGGGGGGAGGCACGCATGCGGCCTGGGCCGGATGGAGCCCCCGAGCCCCGCGCAGGACGCGGCGTGCTCCCGGGTCTAACCCGTGCCAGGGCAGTGGGCGTGGCCACCACCCGCCATGTCCCTTGGCCGCGCCAGAGCCCGCCTGGGAGCCCGCCCGAGCCCCTCCACCGCGGTGGCCTCCGCGCCTCTCAACCCCAAACGTTCTCTTCAGAGACCCCTGTCAGGCCTTTCCCGCAAGTGCCGTGGTATCCCAGCCCCACTCGTCCCTTTCTCGTCCGTCCGTCTGGGGCCCCTCGGCTGGCGCCAGGAATTGAAATCCGGCGGCTGAATGCCGTGTGTGCCCGCCGCGCGAAAGCCTCCCGCGCTCCTTCTTAGGGGACCTGGGGGAGAGCCCGGGGGGCATCAGCTGCTGCCCCACCTGCGCCCCGTCACTGCCACGTGGCTTTCGCCCTGGGCCTGCCCGGTGGTGCACGGCGCCAGGAGCCCGCCGCCAAGGTGCTGCGTGCAGGGGCCATCCGCCTCCCCAGCCCCCCACCCCCCATCCCCCGCCCCAGCTTTCCGGAAGAGAAGGGAACTGCACGCCAAGTACTTTCCCTGAAGTTACTCTGCAAAGAGCCGAGGTCCCTGGCCACCGGGGTGCCTACAGAGCTGCTAAGCCGGCCCCGGTGAGGTCCGTGATTGCGACTGGGCAGCATGCGACTGGGCCAGGCTTTCAGTCCAAAGAGAAACTCTGCAAATTCCTCTGCCCAAGCCAGTGGTAAAACTTGCTCCCAAGGTGCTTTCCTCTGAGCGGCCCCTTTCGCTTTGTTTCTGTGTCTCTTTTCCTCGTTGCGTTCTCCTTCTCCACCTGACTTGCATGCAAGGGCTCTTGTGTCTTTCTTCCAGCTCCGCTCCAAGTTCTCCCTTAGACTGTGTCGGTGGCTGAGTGGAGTACCGTGCGGGGAGGGGATGGCCAAGTGAGCATGCACAGCACAAGTGCCCTTTCTCTGGTACTCCCCACGTCCTTTGAGACAAGACCACACCTCACTGAGGTCTGCTCCGGGGGGCGGGGGCGGGTGCTGTGGCGGGATAGGATGCTTGCCGCCTGAGGTGTCAGGGAAGGCCTCGTGGGTGATGGCAAGGCCACCAGCGTTGCGGTTGCATCGTGGGAGGGCCTCCATTAGAAGGAGTGGGTCGGTGTGTCCTGGGGGATTTTGACCAGAAAGACGCAGGAGGAACTCCCTTGGCGTTAAGTGCAGGGGCTGTGGTCGCAACAAGTGTCACAAACGCCCCTGCAGGGAGTAAGATGCATGGCTGTCTATGGGGAGAAGAAACAAATGTCTGAGACAGTCCGTGAGACAGCTCAGACTTTGGAATTACTGGTACAATCCAAACTGACCCAGCACTTGCAACCTTGCCCAAACCACTAGAGGAGGCTCCTCTGGTGTTACCGCAGGAACAGGAGCACAGCCTTGGAGAGGGAGAAGGCTGGGGTGGTGACAGGGGGAGGGGGAGGAGAGGGAGACTGGGAGGAGAGGGAGAGAAGCCCAGAAGGAGAAGAAGAGCTGGGGGAGAGAGGGGGAATGGGAGGGAGGGAGAGAAGGGAAGAGAGGGACAGGGGCAGGAGGGAGAGCCGTGCGCAGGGATGGGGAGGGAGAGACAGGCAGGGCGCGGCGAGGAAGGGCGGAGGCGGGGAGGCAAGGACTGGTCTGCCCCCAGCTGAATTCATACTTTGCGAGGCATGTAGACCCAAAGGACACATCGCCTGTGAGGAAGGGGCCACCCACGCGTGGGGAAGCAACAAGTCGGCTGAGCAGAGCTGAATCCAGTGGTGTCAACCAGGGCAGCTGTCACGTTTCCCGAAAACATGAGACAGCAAATGGGGAAGTCACGGAGGAATAGAGGGTGGAAACAGCCAGGGAGTACACAGACACCAAGTACTGTGATTGTGGACTGCCCTGTGTCAGTAACGGGGCTGGTCAGTAACGGGGCTTCACAGCACTGGAGTAAGATGTGGACGACAGCAGAACGGGCAGGTGTTGAAAAGCTGGCCACATCTATGCTCCGTGCAAGAGACTGGCCTCTGAGTCCCAAAGTCACAAAGAATTTGAAAGTGGGAGGAGAGAGGCCAAGACCTCAGAAGATGGACGGTGCCCTACACGGTCAAAGCAGCCTGCGCGCACTTGGCCCTTAACCAGGGGAGCGTGCTCCGTGGGGTGTTGGTGAGGACTAGGGGTGCCCTTTGGTGGCATTTCCCTTTTGGGGTCTAACCGGATAGAGGGCATTGGGCACCTGCCTTCAGACCACGGAGAAGGAGGCAGATCAGCCTCGGGGTCAGCACGGGACAGACAGCACACGGGCGGGTGTCCTGGGTCTCGCATTCAGCAATACTCTGCCCTCTCCTCTGCTGACCATCTGGGGGACCCCAAGCCAACGTCCTAGGGAAGCCGGGAAGTGGGGATCACGGGGCTGCGTGGGGTTGTCAGTATGTGAGCGTGTCTCTGGACATGTGAGTGGGTGAAGGTTTTGTGCCTGGGAGGGTGAGTGAGTGTGTGCGTGTCAGGACATGAGGGTGACTGAATCACTGTGTGTTGGCTGGGGGGTGTTGGCTCTGCTCCTGAGTGGATGTGTCAGTGTATGTGAGTGGCTAAATATTCTGTGGCTTAGGGCGGTTGGAACCCGATGGTGTTCGTGTGTGTGCGCGCGCGCGTGCGTGCGTGTGCGCGCCCACGCGCGCGCGCGCGCCTTTCCCTGCAATTTATGCTTCCGCCCAGCTACCTGGGCCAGAACGACAGGGTGATCTTTCCTACCTTCCCTCCTCCCACTTTCCCCTCTCCGACAGTCCCTCCACAGGGCCTGGCCCCCACTCGCTCCCGCTGTATCTGGGGCTGAGAGGATGACTGTGTCAGCAAGGGCCTGGGCCCCTTGTTTAGAAGAAAGGAGAGCCCTGGCACTGGGGTTCAACGGAGTAATGAAACTACAGTCCCACCCGTGCTGTGTCTGAGGTCATCCACCAGGGAGCATCTCTGGGAGACGGTCATCGCCATCCACCAAAAGTTGACACTGGACATGTTTGGCCCTGGCTCGTCCTTCCCTTTCTTTGACCTCTGTCATTTCCCCAGGGAAGGCATGGGCCCTGTTAGCTGGCCTTTCGCTCATCTCCTCTCCCTGCCCACCTCCACCATCCCTAGGGGAAGGACCTCTGCCACGCTGGGATGCAGTCCCAGAGCTCGTGTGACCTGGACCTCTGGGCCAGCATACGGCCCCACCCCTTCCACGGAATAAGGATGCCGGGGCAGAGTAGTAAGCATCGACGGGAATCCCATGAGCTCAGGCTCCCCACCTGCCCCTTTCCATGAAGACGACCGTGTGTGAGCGTACACACAGTAACACACATAAACACGGTTGACGTCGTTTTTCCACATTTCAGTATTTTTACAGGGGGCCTCAATCGGCCCTGTGTTTCTCCCAGGCACCAGACTGGAGGTGTTCCCTGTGGGAGGGACCAGGCTGATCATCCGGCTCCATCTGAAGGTCCTGGACTCTTTCCGGGTCAAGGGCAAGGCTTCTGCGTATTCACCTCAACATGCTCAAGTTCCCTGGGAGAGACGGAGACACAGACACAGACACACGGGCACACAGTCACCCGGGCACACATGAGGCGGCCGGTGAGTATCCTCTACGGGCCACACGCAGGTTTGCTTGAGGGTTTCAAGGCCCTTTCGGGGAACGGAGGCCATTCTCCCCTGCCCCTCTCCCCGGCCCTTGATGGCGATCCCCCTACATTTCCTCCACCCACATAGCAACGGTATCTGTGCACGCTCTCCAGTGTTCTCTGGCTGATTGCGGTGGGCACAGGAGATTGCCCAGGGAGATGACTGGGAGGACTCTACCGATGAACACACAAAAGCGACGGGGTGACGCATGAGCCTTTACGCCAGGGAACGCAGACATCTGCGCCAAGGCTGGCAAGAGGTGCTTAGGTGGGCTCAAAGCTGAGGCGGTGGCGAGGAGACCTGAGGGCAGGAGTTCACGGCCAGGGAGTGGCACTTCCCGCAAGGCAGCTGCTGAGCCGACTGCTTCTCCGGCTCTGCTCACTGGTGTTGCCTGACCCGCCTGCCTCAAGCTTCCCAGGCAGAACCAGTTTGACACCGCCCTCCCCGACTCACGGTGATGCCCTTTGGACACGGGGTCACCGCCTCTTGAGTGTTCCTCTAAGCCTCCGTTTCTGCATTTGCGGAGCCCAGCTCCCACGGAGCCGCACGGAGCATTTTCAGCACCCACGCCCTGGGCGTCTCACCTGCCCTCCTCTCAGTTCCCTCTGCTGGGGCCTTCTTCCTCACGTAGTACTGCAGGGGATCGGGCCACAGGTCGTCCATGATGATCTGGCAGGGGAAACGGGGCAGGGCTCAGATGCACATCCCAGTCCGCTGGGGAGCACAGGCAGGTTCACGTGCGCGGTTTGTCACAGGGACCCACCTCAGCTATCCTGCTAGGCCCGGCAAAGCTGTGGTCAGAGAACCAGCTGAAGAAGTTAAGGCTGCTCTTGTGGCGTCTGCGGCTACAGGCCTCCTGTTCGTAACAGTGGTGCCACTGGATGGGAGTGGAATGAGACGGCTCGTACCCTGCAGGAAGAAGGGTCCGTGCGAAGGCGCTGGATGATGCATCAGGTTCAACCCTGCCGCCTCCACCTGCTGCCGCCCATCCACGCAGAGGCCCCTTACCAGCAGCCCTGAGGACATACTCCTTCTCAACGACGTCGTTGCGGAAGTAGGAGTTCTCGCGAAAGAAGAGCAGGATCTTGCGGCCATCACGGGGAGACTCGAGTTCCTCCACCTGCCGGGCGGCAAAGTGGGGGAGAGGGTTGAGATCTCTGTCCAGCAGACCCTTCCCCTCCTGGCCTTGGGGAGGAATCGCTTCTGTTACCCCCTCTTCTCCCATCCCCCAGGCCGGGCCTCCATCTCCCGGGCCAGACCTTCAAATCCGTCATGGAGCCAAGTATGCCTTCATCTTGCTCACTGAGCATGGCTGACATCTGCGGGTGGTTCACAAACTGCTTCGGGTCAAGGACTCTCCGAGGGCTGGAGAAGAAAGAGCTACAACAACAGAGCAGGTCTGCACAGCAAGTGCGCCCTGCATCTCCCCTCCTACCACCGGGACCCACTCCACCTCACAGATTGTGTCAAGGGCCCCTGCGCCCCCGCACGGCCTGCTGCATTAGTTAGTTAGGTAATTCCCTGCTGGGCACTAACACAGAAAGCTGGAAATCCTCGGTGACATCCCTGCCCACCCACGGCCCCCTCCCCGGCACATCGAGGGCAACCTGCGGCCCCACCAGGGACCCCCACCCGGAAGCAGGGATTCGAAACTGTCGTGATCACCGAGGCATGAGCCAGGCCACCACAACGCAGGCCCCCTGCCACAGGAGTCTCCTGCGCTAGCCCGGCCACATTGGGGTCCCTCCGTGAAGGTATCAAGGATACAGCCTTGGCCCAGAAGCCAGGGATGCCCCGGATGAGGGCGCTTCGGTGGTCCAGGTGACGCCGTCGCCTCTGCCAGAACCTGAGCTTGAGCCCAGAGTAGGCCCTGCTGGCGTCTTTGTTCATGGGCTCCAGCTCTGACTGCAGGGCCTCGAGGGCCTGGAGCGGGGACGGGGGCGGACCTGGCCGTGCCTCTGGCCGTTCTTCCCCTTCCTGCTTCTCCTGCAGCTCCTGCGCTTCTCGCTCCTTCTGGCTCTCCTCCCAGGCCTCTTCCCTCCTGTCTTCCTCCTCCTCATCCTCCTCCTCCTGCACCTCTGGTACCTCTGCAACCTCATCCTCAACACCCTCATCCTCCTCCTCCCTCTGCTCCTCCTCCTCCTCCTCTTCCTCCTCCTCCTCCTCTTCCTCCTCCTCCTCCTCCTCTTCCTCCTCCTCAGCCTCCTCAGCCTCCCCCTCTTCTTCAGCCTCACTGCCAACCTCCCTAGCCTCGTCGTCCTCGTCCTCGTCCTCCTCCTCAGTCTCCCCGGGGTCCTCTGCCACCTGGACCACCGCAAGCTGCCACACCAACATTACGTCATCCCCCACTAGCACAAGCTCCACCACCAGGATGGCGCCCTCTCTCCCCCAACGGCCCTCCTCGTCCTGCGCTGGCTCTGCCGCCATCCCCACGCCTAGGCCCAGCAGCACCTTCGCCTCTCTTCTGGGGGTGGGGCTATATGTCCGCGGACAGCCGCGTCCCGATGGACCCCTCCCTCGACGGAGTCGGTCAGGATTGGGGGGCAGTCCCGCGTCCCATGTGGCCCCCAGCTGGGGCAGCTGCGGAGGAACGGAGCAGGAGGGGTGAGCACGCGGCTCCCGCAGGCGGCCCGGCAGTGGAGCTCCGCGGCCCAGCGAAGGGGGGACGTCAGCCGTCTCCTCGCAGAAGCCACTGGAGTCTGGGACGCATGCGCACAAGGGCTTCCGGCCAGGAGGCCACGGGGCCGAGGTGGAGGTGGCACGCGTGGGGCCTCGGCGCGAAGGAGGCCTGATCCACGCCCAGGACAATGGCCGGACCCCAGGTGCTGCCAGCGGCAAGGCCGTGGGCGTGGCCGCCACAGGCCCCGCCCCTCACCCCCTGCGGGAGCCGGCCAGGGAGGCAGCCAGTGCGCCTCCTCCAGGGTGGCCTCGGGCTCTACCTAAGGCGCCCCAGGCCCCAGGGCCCACAACCCCCTCCCCTCCATCCCGTGGCCTCCTCCAGCCCGCTCTCCACCCGGTGTTTGTAGCCTGTCAATGCGAAACCGTCCCTTGCCCTTCCCCAACACGATCGTCCAAGACTGAGGACAGCGTATGCACCACCGGGAACCCTGGCCTAGCGTGCGTGGAAACGTCAGCCCAGGCATTGCGGAATAGGGCCATTCCAGGAGACAGAGGTCGGAAGCGGTCTGCCTGTTCGGGGCACGGGGCTAGGGGGCGGGGGTTCGGCCACAGTTTGCCCCCAGGCCACGTCCTTGGCTGCTCAGGAGAAGAGGGACCGAGAGTGCTCAATCCGTCTCTCCGCCTGTCCTTTCCCCATGCTCTGCTCTCCCTCTTCCCCCGACTCGGTGTTTGTCTTCAGGGCGCTGTTTCTCTGCCCACTCTCTGGCCACAGGGTCTCTGGAAGATGAAGGCTTCAGGAAGCAAGATGCAGAAGCCTGTCCGAGCACCTCCTTTCCCATGAAATAAGAGCCCTCTTCTCCTCTGTGACTAGCCACTGGTCACGTGACCAGGGAAAGGATCCCAAGCTGGGTGCCCCCGACACAAACACACACAGACACACACACACACACACACACACACACACTTACCCACAGACACTCAGTGTGTTTGGCATGGAGCACAGAGGGAGGCGTGCCTTTCGTGCAGCCAAGGGCATCCGGCAACGTGAATCCGGATGCCCCTCCCCTGAGACAATGTCTGGGTGAACCCTGTGGATGGGCAGTTGGGCATTCTGTCTGGCGGCCAGGTGACTACAGTGTGCACCCTTTGGAGGCCGGAGGCAAGAAGCTGGGGCTGGCTCCCAGGTGACACAGCACGTACGCACGTACCTTCAAGAGACTGAGTGTCTTCCGTTGCATTCGGGCGAAACCACAAATGCCGTGGGGAAGGCCTGCAGAGGAGAACACATCTTCTCTAGCCTTCCCCTGCGGGCCACCAGGTCAGACCGTGAGCAGAACTTGAGGCTGGGCCGTCACGTCCCCAGGGCTGGCCCGTCACGTCCCCAGGGCTGGCCCCCACACGTGGAGAGAGGATACCCAACGTGTGGCTTTGGGCCAACAAGGTAGGCTTGGGGCAATTTTGGTGTGCAGCCAGTGCAAGCCGGTCTCCCCCAGCATTACAGGAACAGACGGGTTTCTTACACCACACGTCAGTCATCTCAGTCGTCAAAGGGCCACACGTGCCGCGTCCTGTACACGGAGGTGCCTGTCGTGGTTGCTCCGGCGGTTCTTCACCCTCCACGTGTCCCCGGCAGGTCCGTACCGACTCTTGAGGCCACGGCATCTTCTGTGCCCTCGCACAGGTCTTCTTCGGCTCCGTCTCCTGAACCGGCGGTGGATGCGTGGCTCTGCGCCATGGCTCCACTCCATGGGCGGCTGGACTAATGTTATCGCGGGGGTTCGAGCTGCGCAGAGTTCATGCCGGCTGCCTTCTAAGGTGCCAGCGGTGTTCAGTACAGCCGAGTGCTTACACACCCGTGTGTTCAGACCAAGGTTTCTTTGCGTGCCCACAGGTACCCGTGTGGGCAGCTGGCTGTAACACCGAGGGAAAGGGGTACACAGGCGTGGCCTTCCATGTACACACACGTGCATGTGGAAGCGCGTGCACGGACAGACCTATTCCGTTCCCGGCCGGGTCTGCGGTGGGTTTGCAGTGGACCGGATTTCATACGCACCCCCACGGCCTTGGACTGTGGTTTCCACGTGTTCGGCCATCATGTGGATGATCTCCACGTCCACTCGCAATCCAGGGAGACAGACATTCATGCAATGACAGACATCTGGCATTGCCCCTGCTAGGGAAGGAACAGGAGAGGGGCCAAAGGACAAGAGGTAAGCAGCCTGGAACGGAGACCTCACGGGAGGCTGGGTTTCAAGGGCACCTCCCTTGTTTCTTGTCCCCGTCGCCTCGACACACGTACACTGGAAAGCACACACGCATTCTGGGCGCCCCATCCCTTGCCTGCGAGACCACATCCGTGGAAGACCGTTGCCCTGGGTCCTCCAGTCCCGTAGCAAGCGTCCGTCTCCCAGCAGCTCTGGCCATTAAGCCCCTGGAGCGGGCGGTCTTCTTCAGGAGGCGCTCAGCCCTCTTGCGCCACGTACGTGTTTGCCCTGAAGCTGCCCTGAACTCCAGGCAGATGTGCACGAGCCACATCCCCTGGTTTGCACCCTAAGGCCCTGGGAGGAAACCCGATGTCCTTATGATGCGCCCAACAGCTTAAGCCATGCGACCTGCGGCAGGGGTCCAATCCTAAACACCTCTTTCCGGGGCAGGCGGGGCATCCCCCAGTCAAGGAAGCGGAGCGCCTGTGTTTATGGGAGACACCTGGGAGGCGCTTTAGCGGCACCGTCCAGCCTTTCCTCTCCCCTGTAGAGCTCGGCAGGCCCTTCCTAAAAGCCCCGAGGAGCGAGCCGCAGAGGGCTCTAGGGAAAGTGGGTGGGGCGAGCGCAGCACGTTCTGGGGTCCTCCACGTCCGGATCCCCGCGGGCAGCCCCGCTGCAACCGTCAGCATGCCTGGGACTTCCCCTCCATCTTGTCGACACGATGAATCCCACGGACTGGCCTGGGGGAGCTGTGAGGCTACTCTCCAGCTTAGGCGACAAGGAGACCAGAAGACGTGACGATGGCCCCAGCAGTCTTCCTTTGGCCCGTTGCTCTCCACCACCCTAGAATTCTCCCTGAGGGGCTGTATCGGACTTGAGATCCCCAACTTGAGATCTGACCAACCGCGGGCAGACTTGCTGACGTTCAGGCCCGAACCGTGAAGCCGGCAGGGTTCCCGAGCCCGAAGGCCAAACCCTCCTCGACCTACACCTAGCTGCCGGGGCCGCCAGGAGGGAACCCAGTTCCCCAAGGCAATGAGGTCAGGACTCCACAAACAGCATGAGATGTCGGCATAGCACCACAGGGGCCGCTGGGAGGCTCTGCCGGGATCCATTCGTGGGCACACGTTGCCAGATCCCAAGCCCAGCTGAGGTGCAGGCGGTGGGGAACGTCGAAGACGGGGTGAGTGCAGGGCGAGCGGACGGGGAGGGGCGAGCCCCGGACTGGTGAGAAGTGGTGCTGGGAAACCCCTGTTGGCTCAGGGAGCAACAAGCTGGGTGCCCCTCGCTGAGGCAGGGAACACGTGCCTGTGGGTTCAGCTCCTCTCCTTTTCGTCCTCCCCGCCTGGTACACAGGAGGTGGACAAGACCGGCCCAAACAGGAGAAGAACAGAGTCCAGGATGGCCTTTCTACTGGGAGGAGAGCTCCCCGCAGGGCTCTTTCCTCTGGAGGAACGTGCTGCTCACGGATTCTTTCTTATTCTTTGCTGCCTTTGGCTAATCAACACAGAGGCGGGTACAAGGTTTGAGCCCCTCTGTAACACACACTGAGACCCCTAGGGTTTTCCCACACCGGCACCATCCGTGCAAGCTGCCTCGATGGGTGGTGTGCTTGACACGTGCCTGCCTTGCCTTGGCCCGTGTGCGTTTTGCGGCGAGAGGGGACAGAGAACCCTGAGTAACCATGGAATGCACACAAGGTCTGTGTGTCAGGAGGGACGTGGCTGCACTCCGCCACTGGCCCCTTTCTCCATAATCAGCAGAGCGGGAAGTGCCATGGGCCCTCTCCTTTCCCGACCAGGGACTCCCAACACACTCATACACACGTGACCCTGTCCAAAGGCTTGGGCACACATCACAGACACACACACTCACACACACACACAGACTCTCGACACCCAGACGTGCATGAGGCCACACAAAATCACACTCACGTGTTCTTCTAAACACAGAGAAACACGTGATGCGTCTGTGCTCGTCCAAACACACGCACATACCCTGCACACCCACACATGATCCCTGAAACCAAGTCATCGAGATGGCACATGCATACCCCCCCCACACACAGACTCACGGCACCCAGGCGTGCATGAGGCCACACGTAACCAGACTCACATTTTCATCTAAACACAGAGTGACATACAAGACACGTGTGTTCGTGCAAACACATGCACATGCTACACGCACCCACACATTATCTCTGATACAAAGGCGTGGAGATGACACATGTGCACAGACACACACACACACACACACACACACGAAAATGCAAACACACACCCACAAGCTCCATTCACACACACGCACACACACAAACACACACACGCTCAAGGAAACCTACTGAACACACTAAACTCACACTCATCGGTATTAAATTCAGGCTTGTAACAGCAGCCCTTGCATACAGACACATAGGGGCTTGTAAACACGAACACAGACACACACACACAATGCATACGACTCACAGAAGGTCTCCGGCAAAGGCCTACACATACAGTCCCGGCCCCAAAATACATACACACGTGTGTCGCGGAACCATCATACTCACACACGGAAATGACCACATCAAAAACCCCTGGCACAGAGGCATACACAACTGACGCCAACACATCTGAGCATGCACACTCACACACACACACACAGAACACACGCAACCACACACACACTCCCCTGAGGATAGAGAAGCACGTAAGCAAAACCCATGGTCTACGTCATCCTGGAACACAGAAGTAGCCCATCAAGTGTGCACACACACACACACACACACACACACACACATACTCTCCTCGAACCCACTGTACACACTGTGTACACACTCGCTCATATTGATCTGAAGCATGCACACCATCCCTTGCCTGCAGACACATAGGTGCTTGCAAAAACACCCAGAACAGACCCAATTCACACGAGGTGTCCGGCACAGGCATACGCATGTGGCACCACCATAAAAACCATTACACGGGTGTGCCCAAGAACACTAACACACACACCCCAACACATCCACAAACTCCAGCACGCAGGCATACGCTACTCACGACGTTACATCTGAGCACGACACACTCACACATAGTCCTGAGGGTACAGAAGCATGTAAGTAAAACACATGGTCTGTGTCATACAGGAACACACACGTAGCCACTCAAACAGGCACACAAACACACACACACAGGTTCATGCTTCTGCAATCACACAGAGCACACCACACACAGTACACCAAACACACACACAGAGCACACTCAGGCATGCATCCCTGCCTTCCCAAACACACACGTGCGCTTGCAAGCACACGTACACACAGACAACCCATACAAGGTCTCCGGCACAGGCGTACGCAGTTGACCTGCTCAAAAAGGAAGTATGCCCGTGATCCCCCGCAATCCAGAAACATCCACAGAATCTGACACGCAGGCATTCTCAAGGGTCCAAAACACACACTCATACGCGCACGCCCTGAGGATTCAGACACATGTGAGAAAACCACACGTCCTCCCTGATATAGAAATGCACAGTCAACCGCTACACTCACACGCACGTACGTGCACACGCGCTTAAGCCTGCCTAGGAAGGGTGGGGTTCTCTCCCCAGGCCCAGCCCTGCTGCGCCCGGCCCCCAAGCTCTCCATCACGCCCACCCATGGAATCCAACAGGATGGGGGCTGGAGGATCCCACCAGGCTGATTTCCTCCTTGCCATTTCCCGTGCCCCCGACAGAAGCCGACACATGGACCCAAAGGGCTCTGTAACTTGTTTATGGCCCTTCCCCCTGTCCCTGCAGCATTGGGCAGGATACTCTCTAGCGCCGCCCCTGCTGATCCTTGTCCCTGTTTCTGTCCCGTGCAGGCAGAGCACCACGGAGACGAGCCCATCCATGTCTCTCAACGGTGGAGGCCTCATCAAATTCGTCTCGGTGGTCAAACTCGGGTGCTCTCTGATGTCCACTTCCACACAGCGGCCATGCCCCGACACATACACACACGCATCACACACACACAGAGACAAACAGGAAAACACACACAAAAATCTTAGCTATTTGTGAAAACACATGCTGCCGGGATCGCCAACGTGATGTTGCGAGCCCGCCTCGTCCCCGTGGGATCCCTGTTCCTCCCCAGCGAGGGCGCCACGACCCTCCTGTGGACGGCCTAGGGCCATTTCCCAGGATGTCCGTATGGCTGCGGGAGGCCAGGCGGTGCTCAGGAACGTGGAGGGCAGCCCGGGAGTCGTGGCCCACGACGGGGACGGGACAAGGAGCCCGACTCCCCAAGATAGGCCAGCCATCCCCAACTGAAGGCGTTGGCAGGAGGACCGAGAGAGGGGCCGACAGCCACGGGAGACAGTTCAGGAAAAGGCGGTGGCGAAGCCTTGCTTCGCCCGATTGAGCAGGGATTTGCCGGCACACAGCATGGGGGGCAGGCACCTGCCGGACTAGACACCTCCTCCGCCCTGTGGGTGTGCTCTGAGTGGCCCCAGGCTCACTTCCCACCCTGCCAGCTGCTGCGTGGGCCCAGGCTCCTCTGAGCCTCAGTTTGCGCGCCATGAAACTGACTGTCCCCGGGCACCCTCCCCACACAGTTCAGGACCCAGCCCTCGGGGCTCCTTACCGACAGGTCTTCCTCTCAGCTCACTCCCATGGGCCGCCTTCCGGCCTAGGGTAGTACTGCAAGGGATTGGGCCACAGCTCTTCGATGATGATCTGGGAGGGGAAAAAAGGCCAGGTGAGCGTGGGGCCCCCGGCCCCGGTCCCCAGCAGCCGGGGCCCCAGCATCACCGTTGCGGACGAAGGCCGCAGGGGCCTCACCTCGGCCATCCTGTTGGGCCCCGGGCAGCTGGGGTCACACAACCAGTTGAAGAAGTTCAGGCTGCTGCTGTCTCGCCTGCGGCTGGCACCTCCACGTTCCTCATCCCAGAACCACTGGACTGGGGTGCAACGAGTCGCCCTATATCCTGCAGGACGAGGAAACTTAAGGGAGGCCGTCCATGGCCAGGGCCCCACGCCCGCTCTCGCTCCCAACCTACAACCTCTCCCCCTCCTGTGCCAAATCCCTCCCCCGCCCCCAGGACCCCATACACCTCCCTTCCCGTTCCCGGGGCCCACGTGCCCGGCGGCCCTCCGCCAGCTCCCCTGAAGCTCAGGCCCACTCTTACCGGCGATGCTAAGGTGATACTCCTTAACGATCACGTCGTTCTGGAAGTAGGGGTTGCTCCCAAAGGAAAACATCAGCCTGCAGCGGTACTTGGGATGACCCAGCTCCTCCACCTGGCCCAGCAAAGCGAGAGGAGGGGTAGGGGGAAGGGGACTGAGCGCGGCTCTGAGCAACCCTGCCGCAGCCCCTCCTGCTGCAACCCCACTCCCAAGGCACCACCGCCGGCCTCCGTCTCCAGGGCTAACCTCTAAATTGGTCATGTAGCTGAGCAGGTCTGCGTCCTGGTCACCTGTCACGGCTGATATCTGCGGGTGATTCAGGATCTGCCTTGGGTCAAGGAGCCTCGACGGCAAGTGCTCCGGAAAGAGAACCGGGAACCACCCGGGAACCCCCCGGCCCTTCCCGACCGAGAGCCAGGGACCGAATGGGGCCTGTGCACAAACAGAAGGCACCGCCACACTCCCAGCCTCCTCAGCGCTTGCCCTTTCGTCACCCATGCTCTGCCCTGGGGCGGCAATGGGCTTGGAGGATCAACAGGGTGAGGCCAGGAGCCTGCCTGCTTTGCCTTCCCACGTCCGTCTGGCCTGTGCCCGGGGCCGGCTGGGCCAGGAGGCGGTCAGTCACCACGCTGGATGTCTGGATGGGCTCGGTCCCCCGCTCACGGCCGTGTTTGCTTGTGTGCTCCCCTGAAGCCCTGGGCTCTTGAGGGACCTTCTGTGCCCACAAGGGGGCTGCTCCGCTCACTTGCAGCATGGCTGCACAGCCAGGGTGCCAAGCAAGAGCCTGGCAGGGTCAGCAAGAGAGGGAGGAAAGGGGTAGTGTGGGAGGACGGGGTGCGAAGGAGGAGAGAGAGAGAGACAGAGACACCCAAACCCCGAGGAAGAGACTTGCAGAGGGACGGCAGGCGGGGAGAGAGCGAGCCAGGGTGGGGGACGTGGAGACGGAGAGGCAGGGAGGCAGGAAACGTGTCTGTGAGCACCTGGGCCAGGGGCCTCGGCCCGCCTCAGTAGCACCTGCGGAGACAGAGTTTGTAGCACCCCTGCACCGTGTCCAGGGCCCCGGGGGCCGCTGAAGTCGGCCAGCCCGCTGACTGACCCTCAATGAGTGCAAGCGCACAGAACTCTAGGTCTGCCGTGACCTCGCCAAAAAGACAGGTTGGGAAGGACCGGGAAGGAGGCGCGCAGCCTCTCCATCTGCCCCACGCACCCCCCAAATCCTTTCCTTGCAGCATCTGCTCTGAGCCAAGTGGGACCGGGCTTCACTAGGAGTCCAGAGTGTTGACCCGGGTTCCGCGACCGCAGAGGCCTGTTGGGGTGCTGCAGCCCCAAAGCACTGGCCCGGACCTTCTGCTCAGGCAGCACTGCACAGGTCCCAGCCCCTGCCTTTCCCCCCAACGCCCACTCCCTCCCCGCACCCACCTCCTCCGGGACCACCCTCTGCTGGCCCCTGCCCCTCTGCTGTGCAGGAGAAGGCTGGGGCCACTGCTCCCGCCTTGGGCACACTGCTGCCTGGGCGGCCTACTGCCGCGAGGTGCCCAGCGCTAGAGGCCTGGGGCCCACGGCTGGGGGAGCGAGGCCCATCCCCGCAGCTCTCCTGCCCCTGGCTGAGGCTCTGCACCCTGCTGCCCTGCTCCCACTCTCCTCCACAGGTGCCCAAACCCAGCCAGCAGGCTGAAGGATACGGCGTGTGCCCAGAAGCCAGGGATGCCCTGGATGATGGCCCTTCTTCGAGCCAGGTGACCACTGCGCTTCCGATTCCTCCTGCGCTTCAGCCGCAAGTAGGCCCTGGAGGCTTGGGCATCCACAGAGCGGAGCGCTTCCTGAACCACCTCCAGCGCGGCAAGTGCGGCCCCGGCTGGGTCGGGCCGGGGCACCGGCTCTGCCTGCCACAGCTCCTTCGGCCTCTCGACCTGCTGTGCTTGCGCCGCCTCCTCGTCTTCCGCCGCCAGCACGTCCTCGACTTCCGCCGCCAGCACCTCCTCGACTTCCACCGCCAGCACCTCCTCGACTTCCACCGCCAGCACCTCCTCGTCTTCCGCCGCCAGCACCTCCTCGACTTCCACCGCCACCACCTCCACCACCAGCACCAACTCCGGCCCCGCGCCGGCCTCCTCTGTGCCCCCCTGGGCCTCAGCTTCCCGCACAGCCTCTGCCACCACCCCCGCAGCCTCGAGGGCCAGAAGCGCCCCCGCGTGCCCGCAGGAGCCGGTCTCCCTGAGGGCCCCCGCCTCCTCACCGCCCCCGTCTGCGACCAAGGTGCTCCAGGATTCTGGGGCAGCCCCGCCTTCCCCGGACCTCGACTCACTCTCCATGTGGCCCTGGCCCTGAGCGCCGGCCGCTGGGGACTGAAGGCGACGGAGGCGGCACCAGCAGCTTCAGCTGCAGCGCCCAGGAACGCCGCTGGGCGGCAGGCCTATCAGAGTGCGCGGGCCTGGGGCACGCATGCGCACAGGCCCCCGGGGCGGGCGGTGACGGGGCAGACACGGGCGGGGCAGGGGTGTGGGGCGGGGGGAGGCACGCATGCGGCCTGGGCCGGATGGAGCCCCCGAGCCCCGCGCAGGACGCGGCGTGCTCCCGGGTCTAACCCGTGCCAGGGCAGTGGGCGTGGCCACCACCCGCCCTGTGTCTTGGCCGCACCAGAGCCCGCCCGGGAGCCCGCCCGAGCCCCTCCACCGCGGTGGCCTCCGCGCCTCTCAACCCCAAACGTTCTCTTCAGAGACCCCTGTCAGGCCTTTCCCGCAAGTGCCGTGGTATCCCAGCCCCACTCGTCCCTTTCTCGTCCGTCCGTCTGGGGCCCCTCGGCTGGCGCCAGGAATTGAAATCCGGCGGCTGAATGCCGAGTGTGCCCGCCGCGCGAAAGCCTCCCGCGCTCCTTCTTAGGGGACCTGGGGGAGAGCCCGGGGGGCATCAGCTGCTGCCCCACCTGCGCCCCGTCACTGCCACGTGGCTTTCGCCCTGGGCCTGCCCGGTGGTGCACGGCGCCAGGAGCCCGCCGCCAAGGTGCTGCGTGCAGGGGCCATCCGCCTCCCCAGCCCCCCACCCCCCATCCCCCGCCCCAGCTTTCCGGAAGAGAAGGGAACTGCACGCCAAGTACTTTCCCTGAAGTTACTCTGCAAAGAGCCGAGGTCCCTGGCCACCGGGGTGCCTACAGAGCTGCTAAGCCGGCCCCGGTGAGGTCCGTGATTGCGACTGGGCAGCATGCGACTGGGCCAGGCTTTCAGTCCAAAGAGAAACTCTGCAAATTCCTCTGCCCAAGCCAGTGGTAAAACTTGCTCCCAAGGTGCTTTCCTCTGAGCGGCCCCTTTCGCTTTGTTTCTGTGTCTCTTTTCCTCGTTGCGTTCTCCTTCTCCACCTGACTTGCATGCAAGGGCTCTTGTGTCTTTCTTCCAGCTCCGCTCCAAGTTCTCCCTTAGACTGTGTCGGTGGCTGAGTGGAGTACCGTGCGGGGAGGGGATGGCCAAGTGAGCATGCACAGCACAAGTGCCCTTTCTCTGGTACTCCCCACGTCCTTTGAGACAAGACCACACCTCACTGAGGTCTGCTCCGGGGGGCGGGGGCGGGTGCTGTGGCGGGATAGGATGCTTGCCGCCTGAGGTGTCAGGGAAGGCCTCGTGGGTGATGGCAAGGCCACCAGCGTTGCGGTTGCATCGTGGGAGGGCCTCCATTAGAAGGAGTGGGTCGGTGTGTCCTGGGGGATTTTGACCAGAAAGACGCAGGAGGAACTCCCTTGGCGTTAAGTGCAGGGGCTGTGGTCGCAACAAGTGTCACAAACGCCCCTGCAGGGAGTAAGATGCATGGCTGTCTATGGGGAGAAGAAACAAATGTCTGAGACAGTCCGTGAGACAGCTCAGACTTTGGAATTACTGGTACAATCCAAACTGACCCAGCACTTGCAACCTTGCCCAAACCACTAGAGGAGGCTCCTCTGGTGTTACCGCAGGAACAGGAGCACAGCCTTGGAGAGGGAGAAGGCTGGGGTGGTGACAGGGGGAGGGGGAGGAGAGGGAGACTGGGAGGAGAGGGAGAGAAGCCCAGAAGGAGAAGAAGAGCTGGGGGAGAGAGGGGGAATGGGAGGGAGGGAGAGAAGGGAAGAGAGGGACAGGGGCAGGAGGGAGAGCCGTGCGCAGGGATGGGGAGGGAGAGACAGGCAGGGCGCGGCGAGGAAGGGCGGAGGCGGGGAGGCAAGGACTGGTCTGCCCCCAGCTGAATTCATACTTTGCGAGGCATGTAGACCCAAAGGACACATCGCCTGTGAGGAAGGGGCCACCCACGCGTGGGGAAGCAACAAGTCGGCTGAGCAGAGCTGAATCCAGTGGTGTCAACCAGGGCAGCTGTCACGTTTCCCGAAAACATGAGACAGCAAATGGGGAAGTCACGGAGGAATAGAGGGTGGAAACAGCCAGGGAGTACACAGACACCAAGTACTGTGATTGTGGACTGCCCTGTGTCAGTAACGGGGCTGGTCAGTAACGGGGCTTCACAGCACTGGAGTAAGATGTGGACGACAGCAGAACGGGCAGGTGTTGAAAAGCTGGCCACATCTATGCTCCGTGCAAGAGACTGGCCTCTGAGTCCCAAAGTCACAAAGAATTTGAAAGTGGGAGGAGAGAGGCCAAGACCTCAGAAGATGGACGGTGCCCTACACGGTCAAAGCAGCCTGCGCGCACTTGGCCCTTAACCAGGGGAGCGTGCTCCGTGGGGTGTTGGTGAGGACTAGGGGTGCCCTTTGGTGGCATTTCCCTTTTGGGGTCTAACCGGATAGAGGGCATTGGGCACCTGCCTTCAGACCACGGAGAAGGAGGCAGATCAGCCTCGGGGTCAGCACGGGACAGACAGCACACGGGCGGGTGTCCTGGGTCTCGCATTCAGCAATACTCTGCCCTCTCCTCTGCTGACCATCTGGGGGACCCCAAGCCAACGTCCTAGGGAAGCCGGGAAGTGGGGATCACGGGGCTGCGTGGGGTTGTCAGTATGTGAGCGTGTCTCTGGACATGTGAGTGGGTGAAGGTTGTGTGCCTGGGAGGGTGAGTGAGTGTGTGCGTGTCAGGACATGAGGGTGACTGAATCACTGTGTGTTGGCTGGGGGGTGTTGGCTCTGCTCCTGAGTGGATGTGTCAGTGTATGTGAGTGGCTAAATATTCTGTGGCTTAGGGCGGTTGGAACCCGATGGTGTTCGTGTGTGTGTGCGCGCGCGTGCGTGTGTGTGCGCGCCCACGCGCGCGCGCGCGCCTTTCCCTGCAATTTATGCTTCCGCCCAGCTACCTGGGCCAGAACGACAGGGTGATCTTTCCTACCTTCCCTCCTCCCACTTTCCCCTCTCCGACAGTCCCTCCACAGGGCCTGGCCCCCACTCGCTCCCGCTGTATCTGGGGCTGAGAGGATGACTGTGTCAGCAAGGGCCTGGGCCCCTTGTTTAGAAGAAAGGAGAGCCCTGGCACTGGGGTTCAACGGAGTAATGAAACTACAGTCCCACCCGTGCTGTGTCTGAGGTCATCCACCAGGGAGCATCTCTGGGAGACGGTCATCGCCATCCACCAAAAGTTGACACTGGACATGTTTGGCCCTGGCTCGTCCTTCCCTTTCTTTGACCTCTGTCATTTCCCCAGGGAAGGCATGGGCCCTGTTAGCTGGCCTTTCGCTCATCTCCTCTCCCTGCCCACCTCCACCATCCCTAGGGGAAGGACCTCTGCCACGCTGGGATGCAGTCCCAGAGCTCGTGTGACCTGGACCTCTGGGCCAGCATACGGCCCCACCCCTTCCACGGAATAAGGATGCCGGGGCAGAGTAGTAAGCATCGACGGGAATCCCATGAGCTCAGGCTCCCCACCTGCCCCTTTCCATGAAGACGACCGTGTGTGAGCGTACACACAGTAACACACATAAACACGGTTGACGTCGTTTTTCCACATTTCAGTATTTTTACAGGGGGCCTCAATCGGCCCTGTGTTTCTCCCAGGCACCAGACTGGAGGTGTTCCCTGTGGGAGGGACCAGGCTGATCATCCGGCTCCATCTGAAGGTCCTGGACTCTTTCCGGGTCAAGGGCAAGGCTTCTGCGTATTCACCTCAACATGCTCAAGTTCCCTGGGAGAGACGGAGACACAGACACAGACACACGGGCACACAGTCACCCGGGCACACATGAGGCGGCCGGTGAGTATCCTCTACGGGCCACACGCAGGTTTGCTTGAGGGTTTCAAGGCCCTTTCGGGGAACGGAGGCCATTCTCCCCTGCCCCTCTCCCCGGCCCTTGATGGCGATCCCCCTACATTTCCTCCACCCACATAGCAACGGTATCTGTGCACGCTCTCCAGTGTTCTCTGGCTGATTGCGGTGGGCACAGGAGATTGCCCAGGGAGATGACTGGGAGGACTCTACCGATGAACACACAAAAGTGACGGGGTGACGCATGAGCCTTTACGCCAGGGAACGCAGACATCTGCGCCAAGGCTGGCAAGAGGTGCTTAGGTGGGCTCAAAGCTGAGGCGGTGGCGAGGAGACCTGAGGGCAGGAGTTCACGGCCAGGGAGTGGCACTTCCCGCAAGGCAGCTGCTGAGCCGACTGCTTCTCCGGCTCTGCTCACGGGTGTTGCCTGACCCGCCTGCCTCAAGCTTCCCAGGCAGAACCAGTTTGACACCGCCCTCCCCGACTCACGGTGATGCCCTTTGGACACGGGGTCACCGCCTCTTGAGTGTTCCTCTAAGCCTCCGTTTCTGCATTTGCGGAGCCCAGCTCCCACGGAGCCGCACGGAGCATTTTCAGCACCCACGCCCTGGGCGTCTCACCTGCCCTCCTCTCAGTTCCCTCTGCTGGGGCCTTCTTCCTCACGTAGTACTGCAGGGGATCGGGCCACAGGTCGTCCATGATGATCTGGCAGGGGAAACGGGGCAGGGCTCAGATGCACATCCCAGTCCGCTGGGGAGCACAGGCAGGTTCACGTGCGCGGTTTGTCACAGGGACCCACCTCAGCTATCCTGCTAGGCCCGGCAAAGCTGTGGTCAGAGAACCAGCTGAAGAAGTTAAGGCTGCTCTTGTGGCGTCTGCGGCTACAGGCCTCCTGTTCGTAACAGTGGTGCCACTGGATGGGAGTGGAATGAGACGGCTCGTACCCTGCAGGAAGAAGGGTCCGTGCGAAGGCGCTGGATGATGCATCAGGTTCAACCCTGCCGCCTCCACCTGCTGCCGCCCATGCACGCAGAGGCCCCTTACCAGCAGCCCTGAGGACATACTCCTTCTCAACGACGTCGTTGCGGAAGTAGGAGTTCTCGCGAAAGAAGAGCAGGATCTTGCGGCCATCACGGGGAGACTCGAGTTCCTCCACCTGCCGGGCGGCAAAGTGGGGGAGAGGGTTGAGATCTCTGTCCAGCAGACCCTTCCCCTCCTGGCCTTGGGGAGGAATCGCTTCTGTTACCCCCTCTTCTCCCATCCCCCAGGCCGGGCCTCCATCTCCCGGGCCAGACCTTCAAATCCGTCATGGAGCCAAGTATGCCTTCATCTTGCTCACTGAGCATGGCTGACATCTGCGGGTGGTTCACAAACTGCTTCGGGTCAAGGACTCTCCGAGGGCTGGAGAAGAAAGAGCTACAACAACAGAGCAGGTCTGCACAGCAAGTGCGCCCTGCATCTCCCCTCCTACCACCGGGACCCACTCCACCTCACAGATTGTGTCAAGGGCCCCTGCGCCCCCGCACGGCCTGCTGCATTAGTTAGTTAGGTAATTCCCTGCTGGGCACTAACACAGAAAGCTGGAAATCCTCGGTGACATCCCTGCCCACCCACGGCCCCCTCCCCGGCACATCGAGGGCAACCTGCGGCCCCACCAGGGACCCCCACCCGGAAGCAGGGATTCGAAACTGTCGTGATCACCGAGGCATGAGCCAGGCCACCACAACGCAGGCCCCCTGCCACAGGAGTCTCCTGCGCTAGCCCGGCCACATCGGGGTCCCTCCGTGAAGGTATCAAGGATACAGCCTTGGCCCAGAAGCCAGGGATGCCCCGGATGAGGGCGCTTCGGTGGTCCAGGTGACGCCGTCGCCTCTGCCAGAACCTGAGCTTGAGCCCAGAGTAGGCCCTGCTGGCGTCTTTGTTCATGGGCTCCAGCTCTGACTGCAGGGCCTCGAGGGCCTGGAGCGGGGACGGGGGCGGACCTGGCCGTGCCTCTGGCCGTTCTTCCCCTTCCTGCTTCTCCTGCAGCTCCTGCGCTTCTCGCTCCTTCTGGCTCTCCTCCCAGGCCTCTTCCCTCCTGTCTTCCTCCTCCTCATCCTCCTCCTCCTGCACCTCTGGTACCTCTGCAACCTCATCCTCAACACCCTCATCCTCCTCCTCCCTCTGCTCCTCCTCCTCCTCCTCTTCCTCCTCCTCCTCCTCTTCCTCCTCCTCCTCCTCCTCTTCCTCCTCCTCAGCCTCCTCAGCCTCCCCCTCTTCTTCAGCCTCACTGCCAACCTCCCTAGCCTCGTCGTCCTCGTCCTCGTCCTCCTCCTCAGTCTCCCCGGGGTCCTCTGCCACCTGGACCACCGCAAGCTGCCACACCAACATTACGTCATCCCCCACTAGCACAAGCTCCACCACCAGGATGGCGCCCTCTCTCCCCCAACGGCCCTCCTCGTCCTGCGCTGGCTCTGCCGCCATCCCCACGCCTAGGCCCAGCAGCACCTTCGCCTCTCTTCTGGGGGTGGGGCTATATGTCCGCGGACAGCCGCGTCCCGATGGACCCCTCCCTCGACGGAGTCGGTCAGGATTGGGGGGCAGTCCCGCGTCCCATGTGGCCCCCAGCTGGGGCAGCTGCGGAGGAACGGAGCAGGAGGGGTGAGCACGCGGCTCCCGCAGGCGGCCCGGCAGTGGAGCTCCGCGGCCCAGCGAAGGGGGCACGTCAGCCGTCTCCTCGCAGAAGCCACCGGAGTCTGGGACGCATGCGCACAAGGGCTTCCGGCCAGGAGGCCACGGGGCCGAGGTGGAGGTGGCACGCGTGGGGCCTCGGCGCGAAGGAGGCCTGATCCACGCCCAGGACAATGGCCGGACCCCAGGTGCTGCCAGCGGCAAGGCCGTGGGCGTGGCCGCCACAGGCCCCGCCCCTCACCCCCTGCGGGAGCCGGCCAGGGAGGCAGCCAGTGCGCCTCCTCCAGGGTGGCCTCGGGCTCTACCTAAGGCGCCCCAGGCCCCAGGGCCCACAACCCCCTCCCCTCCATCCCGTGGCCTCCTCCAGCCCGCTCTCCACCCGGTGTTTGTAGCCTGTCAATGCGAAACCGTCCCTTGCCCTTCCCCAACACGATCGTCCAAGACTGAGGACAGCGTATGCACCACCGGGAACCCTGGCCTAGCGTGCGTGGAAACGTCAGCCCAGGCATTGCGGAATAGGGCCATTCCAGGAGACAGAGGTCGGAAGCGGTCTGCCTGTTCGGGGCACGGGGCTAGGGGGCGGGGGTTCGGCCACAGTTTGCCCCCAGGCCACGTCCTTGGCTGCTCAGGAGAAGAGGGACCGAGAGTGCTCAATCCGTCTCTCCGCCTGTCCTTTCCCCATGCTCTGCTCTCCCTCTTCCCCCGACTCGGTGTTTGTCTTCAGGGCGCTGTTTCTCTGCCCACTCTCTGGCCACAGGGTCTCTGGAAGATGAAGGCTTCAGGAAGCAAGATGCAGAAGCCTGTCCGAGCACCTCCTTTCCCATGAAATAAGAGCCCTCTTCTCCTCTGTGACTAGCCACTGGTCACGTGACCAGGGAAAGGATCCCAAGCTGGGTGCCCCCGACACAAACACACACAGACACACACACACACACACACACACACTTACCCACAGACACTCAGTGTGTTTGGCATGGAGCACAGAGGGAGGCGTGCCTTTCGTGCAGCCAAGGGCATCCGGCAACGTGAATCCGGATGCCCCTCCCCTGAGACAATGTCTGGGTGAACCCTGTGGATGGGCAGTTGGGCATTCTGTCTGGCGGCCAGGTGACTACAGTGTGCACCCTTTGGAGGCCGGAGGCAAGAAGCTGGGGCTGGCTCCCAGGTGACACAGCACGTACGCACGTACCTTCAAGAGACTGAGTGTCTTCCGTTGCATTCGGGCGAAACCACAAATGCCGTGGGGAAGGCCTGCAGAGGAGAACACATCTTCTCTAGCCTTCCCCTGCGGGCCACCAGGTCAGACCGTGAGCAGAACTTGAGGCTGGGCCGTCACGTCCCCAGGGCTGGCCCGTCACGTCCCCAGGGCTGGCCCCCACACGTGGAGAGAGGATACCCAACGTGTGGCTTTGGGCCAACAAGGTAGGCTTGGGGCAATTTTGGTGTGCAGCCAGTGCAAGCCGGTCTCCCCCAGCATTACAGGAACAGACGGGTTTCTTACACCACACGTCAGTCATCTCAGTCGTCAAAGGGCCACACGTGCCGCGTCCTGTACACGGAGGTGCCTGTCGTGGTTGCTCCGGCGGTTCTTCACCCTCCACGTGTCCCCGGCAGGTCCGTACCGACTCTTGAGGCCACGGCATCTTCTGTGCCCTCGCACAGGTCTTCTTCGGCTCCGTCTCCTGAACCGGCGGTGGATGCGTGGCTCTGCGCCATGGCTCCACTCCATGGGCGGCTGGACTAATGTTATCGCGGGGGTTCGAGCTGCGCAGAGTTCATGCCGGCTGCCTTCTAAGGTGCCAGCGGTGTTCAGTACAGCCGAGTGCTTACACACCCGTGTGTTCAGACCAAGGTTTCTTTGCGTGCCCACAGGTACCCGTGTGGGCAGCTGGCTGTAACACCGAGGGAAAGGGGTACACAGGCGTGGCCTTCCATGTACACACACGTGCATGTGGAAGCGCGTGCACGGACAGACCTATTCCGTTCCCGGCCGGGTCTGCGGTGGGTTTGCAGTGGACCGGATTTCATACGCACCCCCACGGCCTTGGACTGTGGTTTCCACGTGTTCGGCCATCATGTGGATGATCTCCACGTCCACTCGCAATCCAGGGAGACAGACATTCATGCAATGACAGACATCTGGCATTGCCCCTGCTAGGGAAGGAACAGGAGAGGGGCCAAAGGACAAGAGGTAAGCAGCCTGGAACGGAGACCTCACGGGAGGCTGGGTTTCAAGGGCACCTCCCTTGTTTCTTGTCCCCGTCGCCTCGACACACGTACACTGGAAAGCACACACGCATTCTGGGCGCCCCATCCCTTGCCTGCGAGACCACATCCGTGGAAGACCGTTGCCCTGGGTCCTCCAGTCCCGTAGCAAGCGTCCGTCTCCCAGCAGCTCTGGCCATTAAGCCCCTGGAGCGGGCGGTCTTCTTCAGGAGGCGCTCAGCCCTCTTGCGCCACGTACGTGTTTGCCCTGAAGCTGCCCTGAACTCCAGGCAGATGTGCATGAGCCACATCCCCTGGTTTGCACCCTAAGGCCCTGGGAGGAAACCCGATGTCCTTATGATGCGCCCAACAGCTTAAGCCATGCGACCTGCGGCAGGGGTCCAATCCTAAACACCTCTTTCCGGGGCAGGCGGGGCATCCCCCAGTCAAGGAAGCGGAGCGCCTGTGTTTATGGGAGACACCTGGGAGGCGCTTTAGCGGCACCGTCCAGCCTTTCCTCTCCCCTGTAGAGCTCGGCAGGCCCTTCCTAAAAGCCCCGAGGAGCGAGCCGCAGAGGGCTCTAGGGAAAGTGGGTGGGGCGAGCGCAGCACGTTCTGGGGTCCTCCACGTCCGGATCCCCGCGGGCAGCCCCGCTGCAACCGTCAGCATGCCTGGGACTTCCCCTCCATCTTGTCGACACGATGAATCCCACGGACTGGCCTGGGGGAGCTGTGAGGCTACTCTCCAGCTTAGGCGACAAGGAGACCAGAAGACGTGACGATGGCCCCAGCAGTCTTCCTTTGGCCCGTTGCTCTCCACCACCCTAGAATTCTCCCTGAGGGGCTGTATCGGACTTGAGATCCCCAACTTGAGATCTGACCAACCGCGGGCAGACTTGCTGACGTTCAGGCCCGAACCGTGAAGCCGGCAGGGTTCCCGAGCCCGAAGGCCAAACCCTCCTCGACCTACACCTAGCTGCCGGGGCCGCCAGGAGGGAACCCAGTTCCCCAAGGCAATGAGGTCAGGACTCCACAAACAGCATGAGATGTCGGCATAGCACCACAGGGGCCGCTGGGAGGCTCTGCCGGGATCCATTCGTGGGCACACGTTGCCAGATCCCAAGCCCAGCTGAGGTGCAGGCGGTGGGGAACGTCGAAGACGGGGTGAGTGCAGGGCGAGCGGACGGGGAGGGGCGAGCCCCGGACTGGTGAGAAGTGGTGCTGGGAAACCCCTGTTGGCTCAGGGAGCAACAAGCTGGGTGCCCCTCGCTGAGGCAGGGAACACGTGCCTGTGGGTTCAGCTCCTCTCCTTTTCGTCCTCCCCGCCTGGTACACAGGAGGTGGACAAGACCGGCCCAAACAGGAGAAGAACAGAGTCCAGGATGGCCTTTCTACTGGGAGGAGAGCTCCCCGCAGGGCTCTTTCCTCTGGAGGAACGTGCTGCTCACGGATTCTTTCTTATTCTTTGCTGCCTTTGGCTAATCAACACAGAGGCGGGTACAAGGTTTGAGCCCCTCTGTAACACACACTGAGACCCCTAGGGTTTTCCCACACCGGCACCATCCGTGCAAGCTGCCTCGATGGGTGGTGTGCTTGACACGTGCCTGCCTTGCCTTGGCCCGTGTGCGTTTTGCGGCGAGAGGGGACAGAGAACCCTGAGTAACCATGGAATGCACACAAGGTCTGTGTGTCAGGAGGGACGTGGCTGCACTCCGCCACTGGCCCCTTTCTCCATAATCAGCAGAGCGGGAAGTGCCATGGGCCCTCTCCTTTCCCGACCAGGGACTCCCAACACACTCATACACACGTGACCCTGTCCAAAGGCTTGGGCACACATCACAGACACACACACTCACACACACACACAGACTCTCGACACCCAGACGTGCATGAGGCCACACAAAATCACACTCACGTGTTCTTCTAAACACAGAGAAACACGTGATGCGTCTGTGCTCGTCCAAACACACGCACATACCCTGCACACCCACACATGATCCCTGAAACCAAGTCATCGAGATGGCACATGCATACCCCCCCCACACACAGACTCACGGCACCCAGGCGTGCATGAGGCCACACGTAACCAGACTCACATTTTCATCTAAACACAGAGTGACATACAAGACACGTGTGTTCGTGCAAACACATGCACATGCTACACGCACCCACACATTATCTCTGATACAAAGGCGTGGAGATGACACATGTGCACAGACACACACACACACACACACACACACGAAAATGCAAACACACACCCACAAGCTCCATTCACACACACGCACACACACAAACACACACACGCTCAAGGAAACCTACTGAACACACTAAACTCACACTCATCGGTATTAAATTCAGGCTTGTAACAGCAGCCCTTGCATACAGACACATAGGGGCTTGTAAACACGAACACAGACACACACACACAATGCATACGACTCACAGAAGGTCTCCGGCAAAGGCCTACACATACAGTCCCGGCCCCAAAATACATACACACGTGTGTCGCGGAACCATCATACTCACACACGGAAATGACCACATCAAAAACCCCTGGCACAGAGGCATACACAACTGACGCCAACACATCTGAGCATGCACACTCACACACACACACACAGAACACACGCAACCACACACACACTCCCCTGAGGATAGAGAAGCACGTAAGCAAAACCCATGGTCTACGTCATCCTGGAACACACAAGTAGCCCATCAAGTGTGCACACACACACACACACACACACACACACATACTCTCCTCGAACCCACTGTACACACTGTGTACACACTCGCTCATATTGATCTGAAGCATGCACACCATCCCTTGCCTGCAGACACATAGGTGCTTGCAAAAACACCCAGAACAGACCCAATTCACACGAGGTGTCCGGCACAGGCATACGCATGTGGCACCACCATAAAAACCATTACACGGGTGTGCCCAAGAACACTAACACACACACCCCAACACATCCACAAACTCCAGCACGCAGGCATACGCTACTCACGACGTTACATCTGAGCACGACACACTCACACATAGTCCTGAGGGTACAGAAGCATGTAAGTAAAACACATGGTCTGTGTCATACAGGAACACACACGTAGCCACTCAAACAGGCACACAAACACACACACACAGGTTCATGCTTCTGCAATCACACAGAGCACACCACACACAGTACACCAAACACACACACAGAGCACACTCAGGCATGCATCCCTGCCTTCCCAAACACACACGTGCGCTTGCAAGCACACGTACACACAGACAACCCATACAAGGTCTCCGGCACAGGCGTACGCAGTTGACCTGCTCAAAAAGGAAGTATGCCCGTGATCCCCCGCAATCCAGAAACATCCACAGAATCTGACACGCAGGCATTCTCAAGGGTCCAAAACACACACTCATACGCGCACGCCCTGAGGATTCAGACACATGTGAGAAAACCACACGTCCTCCCTGATATAGAAATGCACAGTCAACCGCTACACTCACACGCACGTACGTGCACACGCGCTTAAGCCTGCCTAGGAAGGGTGGGGTTCTCTCCCCAGGCCCAGCCCTGCTGCGCCCGGCCCCCAAGCTCTCCATCACGCCCACCCATGGAATCCAACAGGATGGGGGCTGGAGGATCCCACCAGGCTGATTTCCTCCTTGCCATTTCCCGTGCCCCCGACAGAAGCCGACACATGGACCCAAAGGGCTCTGTAACTTGTTTATGGCCCTTCCCCCTGTCCCTGCAGCATTGGGCAGGATACTCTCTAGCGCCGCCCCTGCTGATCCTTGTCCCTGTTTCTGTCCCGTGCAGGCAGAGCACCACGGAGACGAGCCCATCCATGTCTCTCAACGGTGGAGGCCTCATCAAATTCGTCTCGGTGGTCAAACTCGGGTGCTCTCTGATGTCCACTTCCACACAGCGGCCATGCCCCGACACATACACACACGCATCACACACACACAGAGACAAACAGGAAAACACACACAAAAATCTTAGCTATTTGTGAAAACACATGCTGCCGGGATCGCCAACGTGATGTTGCGAGCCCGCCTCGTCCCCGTGGGATCCCTGTTCCTCCCCAGCGAGGGCGCCACGACCCTCCTGTGGACGGCCTAGGGCCATTTCCCAGGATGTCCGTATGGCTGCGGGAGGCCAGGCGGTGCTCAGGAACGTGGAGGGCAGCCCGGGAGTCGTGGCCCACGACGGGGACGGGACAAGGAGCCCGACTCCCCAAGATAGGCCGGCCATCCCCAACTGAAGGCGTTGGCAGGAGGACCGAGAGAGGGGCCGACAGCCACGGGAGACAGTTCAGGAAAAGGCGGTGGCGAAGCCTTGCTTCGCCCGATTGAGCAGGGATTTGCCGGCACACAGCATGGGGGGCAGGCACCTGCCGGACTAGACACCTCCTCCGCCCTGTGGGTGTGCTCTGAGTGGCCCCAGGCTCACTTCCCACCCTGCCAGCTGCTGCGTGGGCCCAGGCTCCTCTGAGCCTCAGTTTGCGCGCCATGAAACTGACTGTCCCCGGGCACCCTCCCCACACAGTTCAGGACCCAGCCCTCGGGGCTCCTTACCGACAGGTCTTCCTCTCAGCTCACTCCCATGGGCCGCCTTCCGGCCTAGGGTAGTACTGCAAGGGATTGGGCCACAGCTCTTCGATGATGATCTGGGAGGGGAAAAAAGGCCAGGTGAGCGTGGGGCCCCCGGCCCCGGTCCCCAGCAGCCGGGGCCCCAGCATCACCGTTGCGGACGAAGGCCGCAGGGGCCTCACCTCGGCCATCCTGTTGGGCCCCGGGCAGCTGGGGTCACACAACCAGTTGAAGAAGTTCAGGCTGCTGCTGTCTCGCCTGCGGCTGGCACCTCCACGTTCCTCATCCCAGAACCACTGGACTGGGGTGCAACGAGTCGCCCTATATCCTGCAGGACGAGGAAACTTAAGGGAGGCCGTCCATGGCCAGGGCCCCACGCCCGCTCTCGCTCCCAACCTACAACCTCTCCCCCTCCTGTGCCAAATCCCTCCCCCGCCCCCAGGACCCCATACACCTCCCTTCCCGTTCCCGGGGCCCACGTGCCCGGCGGCCCTCCGCCAGCTCCCCTGAAGCTCAGGCCCACTCTTACCGGCGATGCTAAGGTGATACTCCTTAACGATCACGTCGTTCTGGAAGTAGGGGTTGCTCCCAAAGGAAAACATCAGCCTGCAGCGGTACTTGGGATGACCCAGCTCCTCCACCTGGCCCAGCAAAGCGAGAGGAGGGGTAGGGGGAAGGGGACTGAGCGCGGCTCTGAGCAACCCTGCCGCAGCCCCTCCAGCTGCAACCCCACTCCCAAGGCACCACCGCCGGCCTCCGTCTCCAGGGCTAACCTCTAAATTGGTCATGTAGCTGAGCAGGTCTGCGTCCTGGTCACCTGTCACGGCTGATATCTGCGGGTGATTCAGGATCTGCCTTGGGTCAAGGAGCCTCGACGGCAAGTGCTCCGGAAAGAGAACCGGGAACCACCCGGGAACCCCCCGGCCCTTCCCGACCGAGAGCCAGGGACCGAATGGGGCCTGTGCACAAACAGAAGGCACCGCCACACTCCCAGCCTCCTCAGCGCTTGCCCTTTCGTCACCCATGCTCTGCCCTGGGGCGGCAATGGGCTTGGAGGATCAACAGGGTGAGGCCAGGAGCCTGCCTGCTTTGCCTTCCCACGTCCGTCTGGCCTGTGCCCGGGGCCGGCTGGGCCAGGAGGCGGTCAGTCACCACGCTGGATGTCTGGATGGGCTCGGTCCCCCGCTCACGGCCGTGTTTGCTTGTGTGCTCCCCTGAAGCCCTGGGCTCTTGAGGGACCTTCTGTGCCCACAAGGGGGCTGCTCCGCTCACTTGCAGCATGGCTGCACAGCCAGGGTGCCAAGCAAGAGCCTGGCAGGGTCAGCAAGAGAGGGAGGAAAGGGGTAGTGTGGGAGGACGGGGTGCGAAGGAGGAGAGAGAGAGAGACAGAGACACCCAAACCCCGAGGAAGAGACTTGCAGAGGGACGGCAGGCGGGGAGAGAGCGAGCCAGGGTGGGGGACGTGGAGACGGAGAGGCAGGGAGGCAGGAAACGTGTCTGTGAGCACCTGGGCCAGGGGCCTCGGCCCGCCTCAGTAGGACCTGCGGAGACAGAGTTTGTAGCACCCCTGCACCGTGTCCAGGGCCCCGGGGGCCGCTGAAGTCGGCCAGCCCGCTGACTGACCCTCAATGAGTGCAAGCGCACAGAACTCTAGGTCTGCCGTGACCTCGCCAAAAAGACAGGTTGGGAAGGACCGGGAAGGAGGCGCGCAGCCTCTCCATCTGCCCCACGCACCCCCCAAATCCTTTCCTTGCAGCATCTGCTCTGAGCCAAGTGGGACCGGGCTTCACTAGGAGTCCAGAGTGTTGACCCGGGTTCCGCGACCGCAGAGGCCTGTTGGGGTGCTGCAGCCCCAAAGCACTGGCCCGGACCTTCTGCTCAGGCAGCAATGCACAGGTCCCAGCCCCTGCCTTTCCCCCCAACGGCCCACTCCCTCCCCGCACCCACCTCCTCCGGGACCACCCTCTGCTGGCCCCTGCCCCTCTGCTGTGCAGGAGAAGGCTGGGGCCACTGCTCCCGCCTTGGGCCCACTGCTGCCTGGGCGGCCTACTGCCGCGAGGTGCCCAGCGCTAGAGGCCTGGGGCCCACGGCTGGGGGAGCGAGGCCCATCCCCGCAGCTCTCCTGCCCCTGGCTGAGGCTCTGCACCCTGCTGCCCTGCTCCCACTCTCCTCCACAGGTGCCCAAACCCAGCCAGCAGGCTGAAGGATACGGCGTGTGCCCAGAAGCCAGGGATGCCCTGGATGATGGCCCTTCTTCGAGCCAGGTGACCACTGCGCTTCCGATTCCTCCTGCGCTTCAGCCGCAAGTAGGCCCTGGAGGCTTGGGCATCCACAGAGCGGAGCGCTTCCTGAACCACCTCCAGCGCGGCAAGTGCGGCCCCGGCTGGGTCGGGCCGGGGCACCGGCTCTGCCTGCCACAGCTCCTTCGGCCTCTCGACCTGCTGTGCTTGCGCCGCCTCCTCGTCTTCCGCCGCCAGCACGTCCTCGACTTCCGCCGCCAGCACCTCCTCGACTTCCACCGCCAGCACCTCCTCGACTTCCACCGCCAGCACCTCCTCGTCTTCCGCCGCCAGCACCTCCTCGACTTCCACCGCCACCACCTCCACCACCAGCACCAACTCCGGCCCCGCGCCGGCCTCCTCTGTGCCCCCCTGGGCCTCAGCTTCCCGCACAGCCTCTGCCACCACACCCGCAGCCTCGAGGGCCAGAAGCGCCCCCGCGTGCCCGCAGGAGCCGGTCTCCCTGAGGGCCCCCGCCTCCTCACCGCCCCCGTCTGCGACCAAGGTGCTCCAGGATTCTGGGGCAGCCCCGCCTTCCCCGGACCTCGACTCACTCTCCATGTGGCCCTGGCCCTGAGCGCCGGCCGCTGGGGACTGAAGGCGAGGGAGGCGGCACCGGCAGTGTTCAGCTGCAGCGCCCTGGAACGCCGCTGGGCGGCAGCGCCTAGCAGAGTGCGCGGGCCTGGGGCACGCATGCGCACAGGCCCCCGGGGCGGGCGGTGACGGGGCAGACACGGGCGGGGCAGGGGTGTGGGGCGGGGGGAGGCACGCATGCGGCCTGGGCCGGATGGAGCCCCCGAGCCCCGCGCAGGACGCGGCGTGCTCCCGGGTCTAACCCGTGCCAGGGCAGTGGGCGTGGCCACCACCCGCCATGTCCCTTGGCCGCGCCAGAGCCCGCCTGGGAGCCCGCCCGAGCCCCTCCACCGCGGTGGCCTCCGCGCCTCTCAACCCCAAACGTTCTCTTCAGAGACCCCTGTCAGGCCTTTCCCGCAAGTGCCGTGGTATCCCAGCCCCACTCGTCCCTTTCTCGTCCGTCCGTCTGGGGCCCCTCGGCTGGCGCCAGGAATTGAAATCCGGCGGCTGAATGCCGTGTGTGCCCGCCGCGCGAAAGCCTCCCGCGCTCCTTCTTAGGGGACCTGGGGGAGAGCCCGGGGGGCATCAGCTGCTGCCCCACCTGCGCCCCGTCACTGCCACGTGGCTTTCGCCCTGGGCCTGCCCGGTGGTGCACGGCGCCAGGAGCCCGCCGCCAAGGTGCTGCGTGCAGGGGCCATCCGCCTCCCCAGCCCCCCACCCCCCATCCCCCGCCCCAGCTTTCCGGAAGAGAAGGGAACTGCACGCCAAGTACTTTCCCTGAAGTTACTCTGCAAAGAGCCGAGGTCCCTGGCCACCGGGGTGCCTACAGAGCTGCTAAGCCGGCCCCGGTGAGGTCCGTGATTGCGACTGGGCAGCATGCGACTGGGCCAGGCTTTCAGTCCAAAGAGAAACTCTGCAAATTCCTCTGCCCAAGCCAGTGGTAAAACTTGCTCCCAAGGTGCTTTCCTCTGAGCGGCCCCTTTCGCTTTGTTTCTGTGTCTCTTTTCCTCGTTGCGTTCTCCTTCTCCACCTGACTTGCATGCAAGGGCTCTTGTGTCTTTCTTCCAGCTCCGCTCCAAGTTCTCCCTTAGACTGTGTCGGTGGCTGAGTGGAGTACCGTGCGGGGAGGGGATGGCCAAGTGAGCATGCACAGCACAAGTGCCCTTTCTCTGGTACTCCCCACGTCCTTTGAGACAAGACCACACCTCACTGAGGTCTGCTCCGGGGGGCGGGGGCGGGTGCTGTGGCGGGATAGGATGCTTGCCGCCTGAGGTGTCAGGGAAGGCCTCGTGGGTGATGGCAAGGCCACCAGCGTTGCGGTTGCATCGTGGGAGGGCCTCCATTAGAAGGAGTGGGTCGGTGTGTCCTGGGGGATTTTGACCAGAAAGACGCAGGAGGAACTCCCTTGGCGTTAAGTGCAGGGGCTGTGGTCGCAACAAGTGTCACAAACGCCCCTGCAGGGAGTAAGATGCATGGCTGTCTATGGGGAGAAGAAACAAATGTCTGAGACAGTCCGTGAGACAGCTCAGACTTTGGAATTACTGGTACAATCCAAACTGACCCAGCACTTGCAACCTTGCCCAAACCACTAGAGGAGGCTCCTCTGGTGTTACCGCAGGAACAGGAGCACAGCCTTGGAGAGGGAGAAGGCTGGGGTGGTGACAGGGGGAGGGGGAGGAGAGGGAGACTGGGAGGAGAGGGAGAGAAGCCCAGAAGGAGAAGAAGAGCTGGGGGAGAGAGGGGGAATGGGAGGGAGGGAGAGAAGGGAAGAGAGGGACAGGGGCAGGAGGGAGAGCCGTGCGCAGGGATGGGGAGGGAGAGACAGGCAGGGCGCGGCGAGGAAGGGCGGAGGCGGGGAGGCAAGGACTGGTCTGCCCCCAGCTGAATTCATACTTTGCGAGGCATGTAGACCCAAAGGACACATCGCCTGTGAGGAAGGGGCCACCCACGCGTGGGGAAGCAACAAGTCGGCTGAGCAGAGCTGAATCCAGTGGTGTCAACCAGGGCAGCTGTCACGTTTCCCGAAAACATGAGACAGCAAATGGGGAAGTCACGGAGGAATAGAGGGTGGAAACAGCCAGGGAGTACACAGACACCAAGTACTGTGATTGTGGACTGCCCTGTGTCAGTAACGGGGCTGGTCAGTAACGGGGCTTCACAGCACTGGAGTAAGATGTGGACGACAGCAGAACGGGCAGGTGTTGAAAAGCTGGCCACATCTATGCTCCGTGCAAGAGACTGGCCTCTGAGTCCCAAAGTCACAAAGAATTTGAAAGTGGGAGGAGAGAGGCCAAGACCTCAGAAGATGGACGGTGCCCTACACGGTCAAAGCAGCCTGCGCGCACTTGGCCCTTAACCAGGGGAGCGTGCTCCGTGGGGTGTTGGTGAGGACTAGGGGTGCCCTTTGGTGGCATTTCCCTTTTGGGGTCTAACCGGATAGAGGGCATTGGGCACCTGCCTTCAGACCACGGAGAAGGAGGCAGATCAGCCTCGGGGTCAGCACGGGACAGACAGCACACGGGCGGGTGTCCTGGGTCTCGCATTCAGCAATACTCTGCCCTCTCCTCTGCTGACCATCTGGGGGACCCCAAGCCAACGTCCTAGGGAAGCCGGGAAGTGGGGATCACGGGGCTGCGTGGGGTTGTCAGTATGTGAGCGTGTCTCTGGACATGTGAGTGGGTGAAGGTTGTGTGCCTGGGAGGGTGAGTGAGTGTGTGCGTGTCAGGACATGAGGGTGACTGAATCACTGTGTGTTGGCTGGGGGGTGTTGGCTCTGCTCCTGAGTGGATGTGTCAGTGTATGTGAGTGGCTAAATATTCTGTGGCTTAGGGCGGTTGGAACCCGATGGTGTTCGTGTGTGTGCGCGCGCGCGTGCGTGCGTGTGCGCGCCCACGCGCGCGCGCGCGCGCGCCTTTCCCTGCAATTTATGCTTCCGCCCAGCTACCTGGGCCAGAACGACAGGGTGATCTTTCCTACCTTCCCTCCTCCCACTTTCCCCTCTCCGACAGTCCCTCCACAGGGCCTGGCCCCCACTCGCTCCCGCTGTATCTGGGGCTGAGAGGATGACTGTGTCAGCAAGGGCCTGGGCCCCTTGTTTAGAAGAAAGGAGAGCCCTGGCACTGGGGTTCAACGGAGTAATGAAACTACAGTCCCACCCGTGCTGTGTCTGAGGTCATCCACCAGGGAGCATCTCTGGGAGACGGTCATCGCCATCCACCAAAAGTTGACACTGGACATGTTTGGCCCTGGCTCGTCCTTCCCTTTCTTTGACCTCTGTCATTTCCCCAGGGAAGGCATGGGCCCTGTTAGCTGGCCTTTCGCTCATCTCCTCTCCCTGCCCACCTCCACCATCCCTAGGGGAAGGACCTCTGCCACGCTGGGATGCAGTCCCAGAGCTCGTGTGACCTGGACCTCTGGGCCAGCATACGGCCCCACCCCTTCCACGGAATAAGGATGCCGGGGCAGAGTAGTAAGCATCGACGGGAATCCCATGAGCTCAGGCTCCCCACCTGCCCCTTTCCATGAAGACGACCGTGTGTGAGCGTACACACAGTAACACACATAAACACGGTTGACGTCGTTTTTCCACATTTCAGTATTTTTACAGGGGGCCTCAATCGGCCCTGTGTTTCTCCCAGGCACCAGACTGGAGGTGTTCCCTGTGGGAGGGACCAGGCTGATCATCCGGCTCCATCTGAAGGTCCTGGACTCTTTCCGGGTCAAGGGCAAGGCTTCTGCGTATTCACCTCAACATGCTCAAGTTCCCTGGGAGAGACGGAGACACAGACACAGACACACGGGCACACAGTCACCCGGGCACACATGAGGCGGCCGGTGAGTATCCTCTACGGGCCACACGCAGGTTTGCTTGAGGGTTTCAAGGCCCTTTCGGGGAACGGAGGCCATTCTCCCCTGCCCCTCTCCCCGGCCCTTGATGGCGATCCCCCTACATTTCCTCCACCCACATAGCAACGGTATCTGTGCACGCTCTCCAGTGTTCTCTGGCTGATTGCGGTGGGCACAGGAGATTGCCCAGGGAGATGACTGGGAGGACTCTACCGATGAACACACAAAAGTGACGGGGTGACGCATGAGCCTTTACGCCAGGGAACGCAGACATCTGCGCCAAGGCTGGCAAGAGGTGCTTAGGTGGGCTCAAAGCTGAGGCGGTGGCGAGGAGACCTGAGGGCAGGAGTTCACGGCCAGGGAGTGGCACTTCCCGCAAGGCAGCTGCTGAGCCGACTGCTTCTCCGGCTCTGCTCACTGGTGTTGCCTGACCCGCCTGCCTCAAGCTTCCCAGGCAGAACCAGTTTGACACCGCCCTCCCCGACTCACGGTGATGCCCTTTGGACACGGGGTCACCGCCTCTTGAGTGTTCCTCTAAGCCTCCGTTTCTGCATTTGCGGAGCCCAGCTCCCACGGAGCCGCACGGAGCATTTTCAGCACCCACGCCCTGGGCGTCTCACCTGCCCTCCTCTCAGTTCCCTCTGCTGGGGCCTTCTTCCTCACGTAGTACTGCAGGGGATCGGGCCACAGGTCGTCCATGATGATCTGGCAGGGGAAACGGGGCAGGGCTCAGATGCACATCCCAGTCCGCTGGGGAGCACAGGCAGGTTCACGTGCGCGGTTTGTCACAGGGACCCACCTCAGCTATCCTGCTAGGCCCGGCAAAGCTGTGGTCAGAGAACCAGCTGAAGAAGTTAAGGCTGCTCTTGTGGCGTCTGCGGCTACAGGCCTCCTGTTCGTAACAGTGGTGCCACTGGATGGGAGTGGAATGAGACGGCTCGTACCCTGCAGGAAGAAGGGTCCGTGCGAAGGCGCTGGATGATGCATCAGGTTCAACCCTGCCGCCTCCACCTGCTGCCGCCCATCCACGCAGAGGCCCCTTACCAGCAGCCCTGAGGACATACTCCTTCTCAACGACGTCGTTGCGGAAGTAGGAGTTCTCGCGAAAGAAGAGCAGGATCTTGCGGCCATCACGGGGAGACTCGAGTTCCTCCACCTGCCGGGCGGCAAAGTGGGGGAGAGGGTTGAGATCTCTGTCCAGCAGACCCTTCCCCTCCTGGCCTTGGGGAGGAATCGCTTCTGTTACCCCCTCTTCTCCCATCCCCCAGGCCGGGCCTCCATCTCCCGGGCCAGACCTTCAAATCCGTCATGGAGCCAAGTATGCCTTCATCTTGCTCACTGAGCATGGCTGACATCTGCGGGTGGTTCACAAACTGCTTCGGGTCAAGGACTCTCCGAGGGCTGGAGAAGAAAGAGCTACAACAACAGAGCAGGTCTGCACAGCAAGTGCGCCCTGCATCTCCCCTCCTACCACCGGGACCCACTCCACCTCACAGATTGTGTCAAGGGCCCCTGCGCCCCCGCACGGCCTGCTGCATTAGCTAGTTAGGTAATTCCCTGCTGGGCACTAACACAGAAAGCTGGAAATCCTCGGTGACCTCCCTGCCCACCCACGGCCCCCTCCCCGGCACATCGAGGGCAACCTGCGGCCCCACCAGGGACCCCCACCCGGAAGCAGGGATTCGAAACTGTCGTGATCACCGAGGCATGAGCCAGGCCACCACAACGCAGGCCCCCTGCCACAGGAGTCTCCTGCGCTAGCCCGGCCACATCGGGGTCCCTCCGTGAAGGTATCAAGGATACAGCCTTGGCCCAGAAGCCAGGGATGCCCCGGATGAGGGCGCTTCGGTGGTCCAGGTGACGCCGTCGCCTCTGCCAGAACCTGAGCTTGAGCCCAGAGTAGGCCCTGCTGGCGTCTTTGTTCATGGGCTCCAGCTCTGACTGCAGGGCCTCGAGGGCCTGGAGCGGGGACGGGGGCGGACCTGGCCGTGCCTCTGGCCGTTCTTCCCCTTCCTGCTTCTCCTGCAGCTCCTGCGCTTCTCGCTCCTTCTGGCTCTCCTCCCAGGCCTCTTCCCTCCTGTCTTCCTCCTCCTCATCCTCCTCCTCCTGCACCTCTGGTACCTCTGCAACCTCATCCTCAACAGCCTCATCCTCCTCCTCCCTCTGCTCCTCCTCCTCCTCCTCTTCCTCCTCCTCCTCCTCTTCCTCCTCCTCCTCTTCCTCCTCCTCCTCTTCCTCCTCCTCCTCCTCAGTCTCCTCGCCCTCCTCAGCCTCCCCCTCTTCTTCAGCCTCACTGCCAACCTCCCTAGCCTCGTCGTCCTCGTCCTCGTCCTCCTCCTCAGTCTCCCCGGGGTCCTCCGCCACCTGGACCACCGCAAGCTGCCACACCAACATTACGTCATCCCCCACTAGCACAAGCTCCACCACCAGGATGGCGCCCTCTCTCTCCCAACGGCCCTCCTCGTCCTGCGCTGGCTCTGCCGCCATCCCCACGCCTAGGCCCAGCAGCACCTTCACCTCTCTTCTGGGGGTGGGGCTATATGTCCGCGGACAGCCGCGTCCCGATGGACCCCTCCCTCGACGGAGTCGGTCAGGATTGGGGGGCAGTCCCGCGTCCCATGTGGCCCCCAGCTGGGGCAGCTGCGGAGGAACGGAGCAGGAGGGGTGAGCACGCGGCTCCCGCAGGCGGCCCGGCAGTGGAGCTCCGCGGCCCAGCGAAGGGGGGACGTCAGCCGTCTCCTCGCAGAAGCCACCGGAGTCTGGGACGCATGCGCACAAGGGCTTCCGGCCAGGAGGCCACGGGGCCGAGGTGGAGGTGGCACGCGTGGGGCCTCGGCGCGAAGGAGGCCTGATCCACGCCCAGGACAATGGCCGGACCCCAGGTGCTGCCAGCGGCAAGGCCGTGGGCGTGGCCGCCACAGGCCCCGCCCCTCACCCCCTGCGGGAGCCGGCCAGGGAGGCAGCCAGTGCGCCTCCTCCAGGGTGGCCTCGGGCTCTACCTAAGGCGCCCCAGGCCCCAGGGCCCACAACCCCCTCCCCTCCATCCCGTGGCCTCCTCCAGCCCGCTCTCCACCCGGTGTTTGTAGCCTGTCAATGCGAAACCGTCCCTTGCCCTTCCCCAACACGATCGTCCAAGACTGAGGACAGCGTATGCACCACCGGGAACCCTGGCCTAGCGTGCGTGGAAACGTCAGCCCAGGCATTGCGGAATAGGGCCATTCCAGGAGACAGAGGTCGGAAGCGGTCTGCCTGTTCGGGGCACGGGGCTAGGGGGCGGGGGTTCGGCCACAGTTTGCCCCCAGGCCACGTCCTTGGCTGCTCAGGAGAAGAGGGACCGAGAGTGCTCAATCCGTCTCTCCGCCTGTCCTTTCCCCATGCTCTGCTCTCCCTCTTCCCCCGACTCGGTGTTTGTCTTCAGGGCGCTGTTTCTCTGCCCACTCTCTGGCCACAGGGTCTCTGGAAGATGAAGGCTTCAGGAAGCAAGATGCAGAAGCCTGTCCGAGCACCTCCTTTCCCATGAAATAAAAGCCCTCTTCTCCTCTGTGACTAGCCACTGGTCACGTGACCAGGGAAAGGGTCCCAAGCTGGGTGCCCCCGACACAAACACACACAGACACACACACACACACACACACTTACCCACAGACACTCAGTGTGTTTGGCATGGAGCACAGAGGGAGGCGTGCCTTTCGTGCAGCCAAGGGCATCCGGCAACGTGAATCCGGATGCCCCTCCCCTGAGACAATGTCTGGGTGAACCCTGTGGATGGGCAGTTGGGCATTCTGTCTGGCGGCCAGGTGACTACAGTGTGCACCCTTTGGAGGCCGGAGGCAAGAAGCTGGGGCTGGCTCCCAGGTGACACAGCACGTACGCACGTACCTTCACTTCAAGAGACTGAGTGTCTTCCGTTGCATTCGGGCGAAACCACAAATGCCGTGGGGAAGGCCTGCAGAGGAGAACACATCTTCTCTAGCCTTCCCCTGCGGGCCACCAGGTCAGACCGTGAGCAGAACTTGAGGCTGGGCCGTCACGTCCCCAGGGCTGGCCCGTCACGTCCCCAGGGCTGGCCCCCACACGTGGAGAGAGGATACCCAACGTGTGGCTTTGGGCCAACAAGGTAGGCTTGGGGCAATTTTGGTGTGCAGCCAGTGCAAGCCGGTCTCCCCCAGCATTACAGGAACAGACGGGTTTCTTACACCACACCTCAGTCATCTCAGTCGTCAAAGGGCCACACGTGCCGCGTCCTGTACACGGAGGTGCCTGTCGTGGTTGCTCCGGCGGTTCTTCACCCTCCACGTGTCCCCGGCAGGTCCGTACCGACTCTTGAGGCCACGGCATCTTCTGTGCCCTCGCACAGGTCTTCTTCGGCTCCGTCTCCTGAACCGGCGGTGGATGCGTGGCTCTGCGCCATGGCTCCACTCCATGGGCGGCTGGACTAATGTTATCGCGGGGGTTCGAGCTGCGCAGAGTTCATGCCGGCTGCCTTCTAAGGTGCCAGCGGTGTTCAGTACAGCCGAGTGCTTACACACCCGTGTGTTCAGACCAAGGTTTCTTTGCGTGCCCACAGGTACCCGTGTGGGCAGCTGGCTGTAACACCGAGGGAAAGGGGTACACAGGCGTGGCCTTCCATGTACACACACGTGCATGTGGAAGCGCGTGCACGGACAGACCTATTCCGTTCCCGGCCGGGTCTGCGGTGGGTTTGCAGTGGACCGGATTTCATACGCACCCCCACGGCCTTGGACTGTGGTTTCCACGTGTTCGGCCATCATGTGGATGATCTCCACGTCCACTCGCAATCCAGGGAGACAGACATTCATGCAATGACAGACATCTGGCATTGCCCCTGCTAGGGAAGGAACAGGAGAGGGGCCAAAGGACAAGAGGTAAGCAGCCTGGAACGGAGACCTCACGGGAGGCTGGGTTTCAAGGGCACCTCCCTTGTTTCTTGTCCCCGTCGCCTCGACACACGTACACTGGAAAGCACACACGCATTCTGGGCGCCCCATCCCTTGCCTGCGAGACCACATCCGTGGAAGACCGTTGCCCTGGGTCCTCCAGTCCCGTAGCAAGCGTCCGTCTCCCAGCAGCTCTGGCCATTAAGCCCCTGGAGCGGGCGGTCTTCTTCAGGAGGCGCTCAGCCCTCTTGCGCCACGTACGTGTTTGCCCTGAAGCTGCCCTGAACTCCAGGCAGATGTGCACGAGCCACATCCCCTGGTTTGCACCCTAAGGCCCTGGGAGGAAACCCGATGTCCTTATGATGCGCCCAACAGCTTAAGCCATGCGACCTGCGGCAGGGGTCCAATCCTAAACACCTCTTTCCGGGGCAGGCGGGGCATCCCCCAGTCAAGGAAGCGGAGCGCCTGTGTTTATGGGAGATACCTGGGAGGCGCTTTAGCGGCACCGTCCAGCCTTTCCTCTCCCCTGTAGAGCTCGGCAGGCCCTTCCTAAAAGCCCCGAGGAGCGAGCCGCAGAGGGCTCTAGGGAAAGTGGGTGGGGCGAGCGCAGCACGTTCTGGGGTCCTCCACGTCCGGATCCCCGCGGGCAGCCCCGCTGCAACCGTCAGCATGCCTGGGACTTCCCCTCCATCTTGTCGACACGATGAATCCCACGGACTGGCCTGGGGGAGCTGTGAGGCTACTCTCCAGCTTAGGCGACAAGGAGACCAGAAGACGTGACGATGGCCCCAGCAGTCTTCCTTTGGCCCGTTGCTCTCCACCACCCTAGAATTCTCCCTGAGGGGCTGTATCGGACTTGAGATCCCCAACTTGAGATCTGACCAACCGCGGGCAGACTTGCTGACGTTCAGGCCCGAACCGTGAAGCCGGCAGGGTTCCCGAGCCCGAAGGCCAAACCCTCCTCGACCTACACCTAGCTGCCGGGGCCGCCAGGAGGGAACCCAGTTCCCCAAGGCAATGAGGTCAGGACTCCACAAACAGCATGAGATGTCGGCATAGCACCACAGGGGCCGCTGGGAGGCTCTGCCGGGATCCATTCGTGGGCACACGTTGCCAGATCCCAAGCCCAGCTGAGGTGCAGGCGGTGGGGAACGTCGAAGACGGGGTGAGTGCAGGGCGAGCGGACGGGGAGGGGCGAGCCCCGGACTGGTGAGAAGTGGTGCTGGGAAACCCCTGTTGGCTCAGGGAGCAACAAGCTGGGTGCCCCTCGCTGAGGCAGGGAACACGTGCCTGTGGGTTCAGCTCCTCTCCTTTTCGTCCTCCCCGCCTGGTACACAGGAGGTGGACAAGACCGGCCCAAACAGGAGAAGAACAGAGTCCAGGATGGCCTTTCTACTGGGAGGAGAGCTCCCCGCAGGGCTCTTTCCTCTGGAGGAACGTGCTGCTCACGGATTCTTTCTTATTCTTTGCTGCCTTTGGCTAATCAACACAGAGGCGGGTACAAGGTTTGAGCCCCTCTGTAACACACACTGAGACCCCTAGGGTTTTCCCACACCGGCACCATCCGTGCAAGCTGCCTCGATGGGTGGTGTGCTTGACACGTGCCTGCCTTGCCTTGGCCCGTGTGCGTTTTGCGGCGAGAGGGGACAGAGAACCCTGAGTAACCATGGAATGCACACAAGGTCTGTGTGTCAGGAGGGACGTGGCTGCACTCCGCCACTGGCCCCTTTCTCCATAATCAGCAGAGCGGGAAGTGCCATGGGCCCTCTCCTTTCCCGACCAGGGACTCCCAACACACTCATACACACGTGACCCTGTCCAAAGGCTTGGGCACACATCACAGACACACACACTCACACACACACACAGACTCTCGACACCCAGACGTGCATGAGGCCACACAAAATCACACTCACGTGTTCTTCTAAACACAGAGAAACACGTGATGCGTCTGTGCTCGTCCAAACACACGCACATACCCTGCACACCCACACATGATCCCTGAAACCAAGTCATCGAGATGGCACATGCATACCCCCCACACACACAGACTCACGGCACCCAGGCGTGCATGAGGCCACACGTAACCAGACTCACATTTTCATCTAAACACAGAGTGACATACAAGACACGTGTGTTCGTGCAAACACATGCACATGCTACACGCACCCACACATTATCTCTGATACAAAGGCGTGGAGATGACACATGTGCACAGACACACACACACACACACACACACAGACACATGAAAATGCAAACACACACCCACAAGCTCCATTCACACACACGCACACACACAAACACACACACGCTCAAGGAAACCTACTGAACACACTAAACTCACACTCATCGGTATTAAATTCAGGCTTGTAACAGCAGCCCTTGCATACAGACACATAGGGGCTTGTAAACACGAACACAGACACACACACACAATGCATACGACTCACAGAAGGTCTCCGGCAAAGGCCTACACATACAGTCCCGGCCCCAAAATACATACACACGTGTGTCGCGGAACCATCATACTCACACACGGAAATGACCACATCAAAAACCCCTGGCACAGAGGCATACACAACTGACGCCAACACATCTGAGCATGCACACTCACACACACACACACAGAACACACGCAACCACACACACACTCCCCTGAGGATAGAGAAGCACGTAAGCAAAACCCATGGTCTACGTCATCCTGGAACACACAAGTAGCCCATCAAGTGTGCACACACACACACACACACACACACACACACATACTCTCCTCGAACCCACTGTACACACTGTGTACACACTCGCTCATATTGATCTGAAGCATGCACACCATCCCTTGCCTGCAGACACATAGGTGCTTGCAAAAACACCCAGAACAGACCCAATTCACACGAGGTGTCCGGCACAGGCATACGCATGTGGCACCACCATAAAAACCATTACACGGGTGTGCCCAAGAACACTAACACACACACCCCAACACATCCACAAACTCCAGCACGCAGGCATACGCTACTCACGACGTTACATCTGAGCACGACACACTCACACATAGTCCTGAGGGTACAGAAGCATGTAAGTAAAACACATGGTCTGTGTCATACAGGAACACACACGTAGCCACTCAAACAGGCACACAAACACACACACACAGGTTCATGCTTCTGCAATCACACAGAGCACACCACACACAGTACACCAAACACACACACAGAGCACACTCAGGCATGCATCCCTGCCTTCCCAAACACACACGTGCGCTTGCAAGCACACGTACACACAGACAACCCATACAAGGTCTCCGGCACAGGCGTACGCAGTTGACCTGCTCAAAAAGGAAGTATGCCCGTGATCCCCCGCAATCCAGAAACATCCACAGAATCTGACACGCAGGCATTCTCAAGGGTCCAAAACACACACTCATACGCGCACGCCCTGAGGATTCAGACACATGTGAGAAAACCACACGTCCTCCCTGATATAGAAATGCACAGTCAACCGCTACACTCACACGCACGTACGTGCACACGCGCTTAAGCCTGCCTAGGAAGGGTGGGGTTCTCTCCCCAGGCCCAGCCCTGCTGCGCCCGGCCCCCAAGCTCTCCATCACGCCCACCCATGGAATCCAACAGGATGGGGGCTGGAGGATCCCACCAGGCTGATTTCCTCCTTGCCATTTCCCGTGCCCCCGACAGAAGCCGACACATGGACCCAAAGGGCTCTGTAACTTGTTTATGGCCCTTCCCCCTGTCCCTGCAGCATTGGGCAGGATACTCTCTAGCGCCGCCCCTGCTGATCCTTGTCCCTGTTTCTGTCCCGTGCAGGCAGAGCACCACGGAGACGAGCCCATCCATGTCTCTCAACGGTGGAGGCCTCATCAAATTCGTCTCGGTGGTCAAACTCGGGTGCTCTCTGATGTCCACTTCCACACAGCGGCCATGCCCCGACACATACACACACGCATCACACACACACAGAGACAAACAGGAAAACACACACAAAAATCTTAGCTATTTGTGAAAACACATGCTGCCGGGATCGCCAACGTGATGTTGCGAGCCCGCCTCGTCCCCGTGGGATCCCTGTTCCTCCCCAGCGAGGGCGCCACGACCCTCCTGTGGACGGCCTAGGGCCATTTCCCAGGATGTCCGTATGGCTGCGGGAGGCCAGGCGGTGCTCAGGAACGTGGAGGGCAGCCCGGGAGTCGTGGCCCACGACGGGGACGGGACAAGGAGCCCGACTCCCCAAGATAGGCCGGCCATCCCCAACTGAAGGCGTTGGCAGGAGGACCGAGAGAGGGGCCGACAGCCACGGGAGACAGTTCAGGAAAAGGCGGTGGCGAAGCCTTGCTTCGCCCGATTGAGCAGGGATTTGCCGGCACACAGCATGGGGGGCAGGCACCTGCCGGACTAGACACCTCCTCCGCCCTGTGGGTGTGCTCTGAGTGGCCCCAGGCTCACTTCCCACCCTGCCAGCTGCTGCGTGGGCCCAGGCTCCTCTGAGCCTCAGTTTGCGCGCCATGAAACTGACTGTCCCCGGGCACCCTCCCCACACAGTTCAGGACCCAGCCCTCGGGGCTCCTTACCGACAGGTCTTCCTCTCAGCTCACTCCCATGGGCCGCCTTCCGGCCTAGGGTAGTACTGCAAGGGATTGGGCCACAGCTCTTCGATGATGATCTGGGAGGGGAAAAAAGGCCAGGTGAGCGTGGGGCCCCCGGCCCCGGTCCCCAGCAGCCGGGGCCCCAGCATCACCGTTGCGGACGAAGGCCGCAGGGGCCTCACCTCGGCCATCCTGTTGGGCCCCGGGCAGCTGGGGTCACACAACCAGTTGAAGAAGTTCAGGCTGCTGCTGTCTCGCCTGCGGCTGGCACCTCCACGTTCCTCATCCCAGAACCACTGGACTGGGGTGCAATGAGTCGCCCTATATCCTGCAGGACGAGGAAACTTAAGGGAGGCCGTCCATGGCCAGGGCCCCACGCCCGCTCTCGCTCCCAACCTACAACCTCTCCCCCTCCTGTGCCAAATCCCTCCCCCGCCCCCAGGACCCCATACACCTCCCTTCCCGTTCCCGGGGCCCACGTGCCCGGCGGCCCTCCGCCAGCTCCCCTGAAGCTCAGGCCCACTCTTACCGGCGATGCTAAGGTGATACTCCTTAACGATCACGTCGTTCTGGAAGTAGGGGTTGCTCCCAAAGGAAAACATCAGCCTGCAGCGGTACTTGGGATGACCCAGCTCCTCCACCTGGCCCAGCAAAGCGAGAGGAGGGGTAGGGGGAAGGGGACTGAGCGCGGCTCTGAGCAACCCTGCTGCAGCCCCTCCAGCTGCAACCCCACTCCCAAGGCACCACCACCGGCCTCCGTCTCCAGGGCTAACCTCTAAATTGGTCATGTAGCTGAGCAGGTCTGCGTCCTGGTCACCTGTCACGGCTGATATCTGCGGGTGATTCAGGATCTGCCTTGGGTCAAGGAGCCTCGACGGCAAGTGCTCCGGAAAGAGAACCGGGAACCACCCGGGAACCCCCCGGCCCTTCCCGACCGAGAGCCAGGGACCGAATGGGGCCTGTGCACAAACAGAAGGCACCGCCACACTCCCAGCCTCCTCAGCGCTTGCCCTTTCGTCACCCATGCTCTGCCCTGGGGCGGCAATGGGCTTGGAGGATCAACAGGGTGAGGCCAGGAGCCTGCCTGCTTTGCCTTCCCACGTCCGTCTGGCCTGTGCCCGGGGCCGGCTGGGCCAGGAGGCGGTCAGTCACCACGCTGGATGTCTGGATGGGCTCGGTCCCCCGCTCACGGCCGTGTTTGCTTGTGTGCTCCCCTGAAGCCCTGGGCTCTTGAGGGACCTTCTGTGCCCACAAGGGGGCTGCTCCGCTCACTTGCAGCATGGCTGCACAGCCAGGGTGCCAAGCAAGAGCCTGGCAGGGTCAGCAAGAGAGGGAGGAAAGGGGTAGTGTGGGAGGACGGGGTGCGAAGGAGGAGAGAGAGAGAGACAGAGACACCCAAACCCCGAGGAAGAGACTTGCAGAGGGACGGCAGGCGGGGAGAGAGCGAGCCAGGGTGGGGGACGTGGAGACGGAGAGGCAGGGAGGCAGGAAACGTGTCTGTGAGCACCTGGGCCAGGGGCCTCGGCCCGCCTCAGTAGGACCTGCGGAGACAGAGTTTGTAGCACCCCTGCACCGTGTCCAGGGCCCCGGGGGCCGCTGAAGTCGGCCAGCCCGCTGACTGACCCTCAATGAGTGCAAGCGCACAGAACTCTAGGTCTGCCGTGACCTCGCCAAAAAGACAGGTTGGGAAGGACCGGGAAGGAGGCGCGCAGCCTCTCCATCTGCCCCACGCACCCCCCAAACCCTTTCCTTGCAGCATCTGCTCTGAGCCAAGTGGGACCGGGCTTCACTAGGAGTCCAGAGTGTTGACCCGGGTTCCGCGACCGCAGAGGCCTGTTGGGGTGCTGCAGCCCCAAAGCACTGGCCCGGACCTTCTGCTCAGGCAGCAATGCACAGGTCCCAGCCCCTGCCTTTCCCCCCAACGCCCACTCCCTCCCCGCACCCACCTCCTCCGGGACCACCCTCTGCTGGCCCCTGCCCCTCTGCTGTGCAGGAGAAGGCTGGGGCCACTGCTCCCGCCTTGGGCCCACTGCTGCCTGGGCGGCCTACTGCCGCGAGGTGCCCAGCGCTAGAGGCCTGGGGCCCACGGCTGGGGGAGCGAGGCCCATCCCCGCAGCTCTCCTGCCCCTGGCTGAGGCTCTGCACCCTGCTGCCCTGCTCCCACTCTCCTCCACAGGTGCCCAAACCCAGCCAGCAGGCTGAAGGATACGGCGTGTGCCCAGAAGCCAGGGATGCCCTGGATGATGGCCCTTCTTCGAGCCAGGTGACCACTGCGCTTCCGATTCCTCCTGCGCTTCAGCCGCAAGTAGGCCCTGGAGGCTTGGGCATCCACAGAGCGGAGCGCTTCCTGAACCACCTCCAGCGCGGCAAGTGCGGCCCCGGCTGGGTCGGGCCGGGGCACAGGCTCTGCCTGCCACAGCTCCTTCGGCCTCTCGACCTGCTGTGCTTGCGCCGCCTCCTCGTCTTCCGCCGCCAGCACGTCCTCGACTTCCGCCGCCAGCACCTCCTCGACTTCCACCGCCAGCACCTCCTCGACTTCCACCGCCAGCACCTCCTCGTCTTCCGCCGCCAGCACCTCCTCGACTTCCACCGCCACCACCTCCACCACCAGCACCAACTCCGGCCCCGCGCCGGCCTCCTCTGTGCCCCCCTGGGCCTCAGCTTCCCGCACAGCCTCTGCCACCACCCCCGCAGCCTCGAGGGCCAGAAGCGCCCCCGCGTGCCCGCAGGAGCCGGTCTCCCTGAGGGCCCCCGCCTCCTCACCGCCCCCGTCTGCGACCAAGGTGCTCCAGGATTCTGGGGCAGCCCCGCCTTCCCCTGACCTCGACTCACTCTCCATGTGGCCCTGGCCCTGAGCGCCGGCCGCTGGGGACTGAAGGCGACGGAGGCGGCACCAGCAGCTTCAGCTGCAGCGCCCAGGAACGCCGCTGGGCGGCAGGCCTATCAGAGTGCGCGGGCCTGGGGCACGCATGCGCACAGGCCCCCGGGGCGGGCGGTGACGGGGCAGACACGGGCGGGGCAGGGGTGTGGGGCGGGGGGAGGCACGCATGCGGCCTGGGCCGGATGGAGCCCCCGAGCCCCGCGCAGGACGCGGCGTGCTCCCGGGTCTAACCCGTGCCAGGGCAGTGGGCGTGGCCACCACCCGCCATGTCCCTTGGCCGCGCCAGAGCCCGCCTGGGAGCCCGCCCGAGCCCCTCCACCGCGGTGGCCTCCGCGCCTCTCAACCCCAAACGTTCTCTTCAGAGACCCCTGTCAGGCCTTTCCCGCAAGTGCCGTGGTATCCCAGCCCCACTCGTCCCTTTCTCGTCCGTCCGTCTGGGGCCCCTCGGCTGGCGCCAGGAATTGAAATCCGGCGGCTGAATGCCGTGTGTGCCCGCCGCGCGAAAGCCTCCCGCGCTCCTTCTTAGGGGACCTGGGGGAGAGCCCGGGGGGCATCAGCTGCTGCCCCACCTGCGCCCCGTCACTGCCACGTGGCTTTCGCCCTGGGCCTGCCCGGTGGTGCACGGCGCCAGGAGCCCGCCGCCAAGGTGCTGCGTGCAGGGGCCATCCGCCTCCCCAGCCCCCCACCCCCCATCCCCCGCCCCAGCTTTCCGGAAGAGAAGGGAACTGCACGCCAAGTACTTTCCCTGAAGTTACTCTGCAAAGAGCCGAGGTCCCTGGCCACCGGGGTGCCTACAGAGCTGCTAAGCCGGCCCCGGTGAGGTCCGTGATTGCGACTGGGCAGCATGCGACTGGGCCAGGCTTTCAGTCCAAAGAGAAACTCTGCAAATTCCTCTGCCCAAGCCAGTGGTAAAACTTGCTCCCAAGGTGCTTTCCTCTGAGCGGCCCCTTTCGCTTTGTTTCTGTGTCTCTTTTCCTCGTTGCGTTCTCCTTCTCCACCTGACTTGCATGCAAGGGCTCTTGTGTCTTTCTTCCAGCTCCGCTCCAAGTTCTCCCTTAGACTGTGTCGGTGGCTGAGTGGAGTACCGTGCGGGGAGGGGATGGCCAAGTGAGCATGCACAGCACAAGTGCCCTTTCTCTGGTACTCCCCACGTCCTTTGAGACAAGACCACACCTCACTGAGGTCTGCTCCGGGGGGCGGGGGCGGGTGCTGTGGCGGGATAGGATGCTTGCCGCCTGAGGTGTCAGGGAAGGCCTCGTGGGTGATGGCAAGGCCACCAGCGTTGCGGTTGCATCGTGGGAGGGCCTCCATTAGAAGGAGTGGGTCGGTGTGTCCTGGGGGATTTTGACCAGAAAGACGCAGGAGGAACTCCCTTGGCGTTAAGTGCAGGGGCTGTGGTCGCAACAAGTGTCACAAACGCCCCTGCAGGGAGTAAGATGCATGGCTGTCTATGGGGAGAAGAAACAAATGTCTGAGACAGTCCGTGAGACAGCTCAGACTTTGGAATTACTGGTACAATCCAAACTGACCCAGCACTTGCAACCTTGCCCAAACCACTAGAGGAGGCTCCTCTGGTGTTACCGCAGGAACAGGAGCACAGCCTTGGAGAGGGAGAAGGCTGGGGTGGTGACAGGGGGAGGGGGAGGAGAGGGAGACTGGGAGGAGAGGGAGAGAAGCCCAGAAGGAGAAGAAGAGCTGGGGGAGAGAGGGGGAATGGGAGGGAGGGAGAGAAGGGAAGAGAGGGACAGGGGCAGGAGGGAGAGCCGTGCGCAGGGATGGGGAGGGAGAGACAGGCAGGGCGCGGCGAGGAAGGGCGGAGGCGGGGAGGCAAGGACTGGTCTGCCCCCAGCTGAATTCATACTTTGCGAGGCATGTAGACCCAAAGGACACATCGCCTGTGAGGAAGGGGCCACCCACGCGTGGGGAAGCAACAAGTCGGCTGAGCAGAGCTGAATCCAGTGGTGTCAACCAGGGCAGCTGTCACGTTTCCCGAAAACATGAGACAGCAAATGGGGAAGTCACGGAGGAATAGAGGGTGGAAACAGCCAGGGAGTACACAGACACCAAGTACTGTGATTGTGGACTGCCCTGTGTCAGTAACGGGGCTGGTCAGTAACGGGGCTTCACAGCACTGGAGTAAGATGTGGACGACAGCAGAACGGGCAGGTGTTGAAAAGCTGGCCACATCTATGCTCCGTGCAAGAGACTGGCCTCTGAGTCCCAAAGTCACAAAGAATTTGAAAGTGGGAGGAGAGAGGCCAAGACCTCAGAAGATGGACGGTGCCCTACACGGTCAAAGCAGCCTGCGCGCACTTGGCCCTTAACCAGGGGAGCGTGCTCCGTGGGGTGTTGGTGAGGACTAGGGGTGCCCTTTGGTGGCATTTCCCTTTTGGGGTCTAACCGGATAGAGGGCATTGGGCACCTGCCTTCAGACCACGGAGAAGGAGGCAGATCAGCCTCGGGGTCAGCACGGGACAGACAGCACACGGGCGGGTGTCCTGGGTCTCGCATTCAGCAATACTCTGCCCTCTCCTCTGCTGACCATCTGGGGGACCCCAAGCCAACGTCCTAGGGAAGCCGGGAAGTGGGGATCACGGGGCTGCGTGGGGTTGTCAGTATGTGAGCGTGTCTCTGGACATGTGAGTGGGTGAAGGTTGTGTGCCTGGGAGGGTGAGTGAGTGTGTGCGTGTCAGGACATGAGGGTGACTGAATCACTGTGTGTTGGCTGGGGGGTGTTGGCTCTGCTCCTGAGTGGATGTGTCAGTGTATGTGAGTGGCTAAATATTCTGTGGCTTAGGGCGGTTGGAACCCGATGGTGTTCGTGTGTGTGCGCGCGCGCGTGCGTGCGTGTGCGCGCCCACGCGCGCGCGCGCGCCTTTCCCTGCAATTTATGCTTCCGCCCAGCTACCTGGGCCAGAACGACAGGGTGATCTTTCCTACCTTCCCTCCTCCCACTTTCCCCTCTCCGACAGTCCCTCCACAGGGCCTGGCCCCCACTCGCTCCCGCTGTATCTGGGGCTGAGAGGATGACTGTGTCAGCAAGGGCCTGGGCCCCTTGTTTAGAAGAAAGGAGAGCCCTGGCACTGGGGTTCAACGGAGTAATGAAACTACAGTCCCACCCGTGCTGTGTCTGAGGTCATCCACCAGGGAGCATCTCTGGGAGACGGTCATCGCCATCCACCAAAAGTTGACACTGGACATGTTTGGCCCTGGCTCGTCCTTCCCTTTCTTTGACCTCTGTCATTTCCCCAGGGAAGGCATGGGCCCTGTTAGCTGGCCTTTCGCTCATCTCCTCTCCCTGCCCACCTCCACCATCCCTAGGGGAAGGACCTCTGCCACGCTGGGATGCAGTCCCAGAGCTCGTGTGACCTGGACCTCTGGGCCAGCATACGGCCCCACCCCTTCCACGGAATAAGGATGCCGGGGCAGAGTAGTAAGCATCGACGGGAATCCCATGAGCTCAGGCTCCCCACCTGCCCCTTTCCATGAAGACGACCGTGTGTGAGCGTACACACAGTAACACACATAAACACGGTTGACGTCGTTTTTCCACATTTCAGTATTTTTACAGGGGGCCTCAATCGGCCCTGTGTTTCTCCCAGGCACCAGACTGGAGGTGTTCCCTGTGGGAGGGACCAGGCTGATCATCCGGCTCCATCTGAAGGTCCTGGACTCTTTCCGGGTCAAGGGCAAGGCTTCTGCGTATTCACCTCAACATGCTCAAGTTCCCTGGGAGAGACGGAGACACAGACACAGACACACGGGCACACAGTCACCCGGGCACACATGAGGCGGCCGGTGAGTATCCTCTACGGGCCACACGCAGGTTTGCTTGAGGGTTTCAAGGCCCTTTCGGGGAACGGAGGCCATTCTCCCCTGCCCCTCTCCCCGGCCCTTGATGGCGATCCCCCTACATTTCCTCCACCCACATAGCAACGGTATCTGTGCACGCTCTCCAGTGTTCTCTGGCTGATTGCGGTGGGCACAGAAGATTGCCCAGGGAGATGACTGGGAGGACTCTACCGATGAACACACAAAAGTGACGGGGTGACGCATGAGCCTTTACGCCAGGGAACGCAGACATCTGCGCCAAGGCTGGCAAGAGGTGCTTAGGTGGGCTCAAAGCTGAGGCGGTGGCGAGGAGACCTGAGGGCAGGAGTTCACGGCCAGGGAGTGGCACTTCCCGCAAGGCAGCTGCTGAGCCGACTGCTTCTCCGGCTCTGCTCACTGGTGTTGCCTGACCCGCCTGCCTCAAGCTTCCCAGGCAGAACCAGTTTGACACCGCCCTCCCCGACTCACGGTGATGCCCTTTGGACACGGGGTCACCGCCTCTTGAGTGTTCCTCTAAGCCTCCGTTTCTGCATTTGCGGAGCCCAGCTCCCACGGAGCCGCACGGAGCATTTTCAGCACCCACGCCCTGGGCGTCTCACCTGCCCTCCTCTCAGTTCCCTCTGCTGGGGCCTTCTTCCTCACGTAGTACTGCAGGGGATCGGGCCACAGGTCGTCCATGATGATCTGGCAGGGGAAACGGGGCAGGGCTCAGATGCACATCCCAGTCCGCTGGGGAGCACAGGCAGGTTCACGTGCGCGGTTTGTCACAGGGACCCACCTCAGCTATCCTGCTAGGCCCGGCAAAGCTGTGGTCAGAGAACCAGCTGAAGAAGTTAAGGCTGCTCTTGTGGCGTCTGCGGCTACAGGCCTCCTGTTCGTAACAGTGGTGCCACTGGATGGGAGTGGAATGAGACGGCTCGTACCCTGCAGGAAGAAGGGTCCGTGCGAAGGCGCTGGATGATGCATCAGGTTCAACCCTGCCGCCTCCACCTGCTGCCGCCCATCCACGCAGAGGCCCCTTACCAGCAGCCCTGAGGACATACTCCTTCTCAACGACGTCGTTGCGGAAGTAGGAGTTCTCGCGAAAGAAGAGCAGGATCTTGCGGCCATCACGGGGAGACTCGAGTTCCTCCACCTGCCGGGCGGCAAAGTGGGGGAGAGGGTTGAGATCTCTGTCCAGCAGACCCTTCCCCTCCTGGCCTTGGGGAGGAATCGCTTCTGTTACCCCCTCTTCTCCCATCCCCCAGGCCGGGCCTCCATCTCCCGGGCCAGACCTTCAAATCCGTCATGGAGCCAAGTATGCCTTCATCTTGCTCACTGAGCATGGCTGACATCTGCGGGTGGTTCACAAACTGCTTCGGGTCAAGGACTCTCCGAGGGCTGGAGAAGAAAGAGCTACAACAACAGAGCAGGTCTGCACAGCAAGTGCGCCCTGCATCTCCCCTCCTACCACCGGGACCCACTCCACCTCACAGATTGTGTCAAGGGCCCCTGCGCCCCCGCACGGCCTGCTGCATTAGCTAGTTAGGTAATTCCCTGCTGGGCACTAACACAGAAAGCTGGAAATCCTCGGTGACCTCCCTGCCCACCCACGGCCCCCTCCCCGGCACATCGAGGGCAACCTGCGGCCCCACCAGGGACCCCCACCCGGAAGCAGGGATTCGAAACTGTCGTGATCACCGAGGCATGAGCCAGGCCACCACAACGCAGGCCCCCTGCCACAGGAGTCTCCTGCGCTAGCCCGGCCACATCGGGGTCCCTCCGTGAAGGTATCAAGGATACAGCCTTGGCCCAGAAGCCAGGGATGCCCCGGATGAGGGCGCTTCGGTGGTCCAGGTGACGCCGTCGCCTCTGCCAGAACCTGAGCTTGAGCCCAGAGTAGGCCCTGCTGGCGTCTTTGTTCATGGGCTCCAGCTCTGACTGCAGGGCCTCGAGGGCCTGGAGCGGGGACGGGGGCGGACCTGGCCGTGCCTCTGGCCGTTCTTCCCCTTCCTGCTTCTCCTGCAGCTCCTGCGCTTCTCGCTCCTTCTGGCTCTCCTCCCAGGCCTCTTCCCTCCTGTCTTCCTCCTCCTCCTCCTCCTCCTGCAACTCTGGTACCTCTGCAACCTCATCCTCAACAGCCTCCTCCTCCTCCTCCTCCTCTTCCTCCTCCTCCTCCTCCTCTTCCTCCTCCTCCTCCTCTTCCTCCTCCTCCTCTTCCTCCTCCTCCTCCTCAGTCTCCTCGCCCTCCTCAGCCTCCCCCTCTTCCTCAGCCTCACTGCCAACCTCCCTAGCCTCGTCGTCCTCGTCCTCGTCCTCGTCCTCAGTCTCCCCGGGGTCCTCTGCCACCTGGACCACCGCAAGCTGCCACACCAACATTACGTCATCCCCCACTAGCACAAGCTCCACCACCAGGATGGCGCCCTCTCTCTCCCAACGGCCCTCCTCGTCCTGCGCTGGCTCTGCCGCCATCCCCACGCCTAGGCCCAGCAGCACCTTCGCCTCTCTTCTGGGGGTGGGGCTATATGTCCGCGGACAGCCGCGTCCCGATGGACCCCTCCCTCGACGGAGTCGGTCAGGATTGGGGGGCAGTCCCGCGTCCCATGTGGCCCCCAGCTGGGGCAGCTGCGGAGGAACGGAGCAGGAGGGGTGAGCACGCGGCTCCCGCAGGCGGCCCGGCAGTGGAGCTCCGCGGCCCAGCGAAGGGGGGACGTCAGCCGTCTCCTCGCAGAAGCCACCGGAGTCTGGGACACAAGGGCTTCCGGCCAGGAGGCCACGGGGCCGAGGTGGAGGTGGCACGCGTGGGGCCTCGGCGCGAAGGAGGCCTGATCCACGCCCAGGACAATGGCCGGACCCCAGGTGCTGCCAGCGGCAAGGCCGTGGGCGTGGCCACCACAGGCCCCGCCCCTCACCCCCTGCGGGAGCCGGCCAGGGAGGCAGCCAGTGCGCCTCCTCCAGGGTGGCCTCGGGCTCTACCTAAGGTGCCCCAGGCCCCAGGGCCCACAACCCCCTCCCCTCCATCCCGTGGCCTCCTCCAGCCCGCTCTCCACCCGGTGTTTGTAGCCTGTCAATGCGAAACCGTCCCTTGCCCTTCCCCAACACGATCGTCCAAGACTGAGGACAGCGTATGCACCACCGGGAACCCTGGCCTAGCGTGCGTGGAAACGTCAGCCCAGGCATTGCAGAATAGGGCCATTCCAGGAGACAGAGGTCGGAAGCGGTCTGCCTGTTCGGGGCACGGGGCTAGGGGGCGGGGGTTCGGCCACAGTTTGCCCCCAGGCCACGTCCTTGGCTGCTCAGGAGAAGAGGGACCGAGAGTGCTCAATCCGTCTCTCCGCCTGTCCTTTCCCCATGCTCTGCTCTCCCTCTTCCCCCGACTCGGTGTTTGTCTTCAGGGCGCTGTTTCTCTGCCCACTCTCTGGCCACAGGGTCTCTGGAAGATGAAGGCTTCAGGAAGCAAGATGCAGAAGCCTGTCCGAGCACCTCCTTTCCCATGAAATAAGAGCCCTCTTCTCCTCTGTGACTAGCCACTGGTCACGTGACCAGGGAAAGGGTCCCAAGCTGGGTGCCCCCGACACAAACACACACAGACACACACACACACACACACACACACACACTTACCCACAGACACTCAGTGTGTTTGGCATGGAGCACAGAGGGAGGCGTGCCTTTCGTGCAGCCAAGGGCATCCGGCAACGTGAATCCGGATGCCCCTCCCCTGAGACAATGTCTGGGTGAACCCTGTGGATGGGCAGTTGGGCATTCTGTCTGGCGGCCAGGTGACTACAGTGTGCACCCTTTGGAGGCCGGAGGCAAGAAGCTGGGGCTGGCTCCCAGGTGACACAGCACGTACGCACGTACCTTCAAGAGACTGAGTGTCTTCCGTTGCATTCGGGCGAAACCACAAATGCCGTGGGGAAGGCCTGCAGAGGAGAACACATCTTCTCTAGCCTTCCCCTGCGGGCCACCAGGTCAGACCGTGAGCAGAACTTGAGGCTGGGCCGTCACGTCCCCAGGGCTGGCCCGTCACGTCCCCAGGGCTGGCCCCCACACGTGGAGAGAGGATACCCAACGTGTGGCTTTGGGCCAACAAGGTAGGCTTGGGGCAATTTTGGTGTGCAGCCAGTGCAAGCCGGTCTCCCCCAGCATTACAGGAACAGACGGGTTTCTTACACCACACGTCAGTCATCTCAGTCGTCAAAGGGCCACACGTGCCGCGTCCTGTACACGGAGGTGCCTGTCGTGGTTGCTCCGGCGGTTCTTCACCCTCCACGTGTCCCCGGCAGGTCCGTACCGACTCTTGAGGCCACGGCATCTTCTGTGCCCTCGCACAGGTCTTCTTCGGCTCCGTCTCCTGAACCGGCGGTGGATGCGTGGCTCTGCGCCATGGCTCCACTCCATGGGCGGCTGGACTAATGTTATCGCGGGGGTTCGAGCTGCGCAGAGTTCATGCCGGCTGCCTTCTAAGGTGCCAGCGGTGTTCAGTACAGCCGTGTGCTTACACACCCGTGTGTTCAGACCAAGGTTTCTTTGCGTGCCCACAGGTACCCGTGTGGGCAGCTGGCTGTAACACCGAGGGAAAGGGGTACACAGGCGTGGCCTTCCATGTACACACACGTGCATGTGGAAGCGCGTGCACGGACAGACCTATTCCGTTCCCGGCCGGGTCTGCGGTGGGTTTGCAGTGGACCGGATTTCATACGCACCCCCACGGCCTTGGACTGTGGTTTCCACGTGTTCGGCCATCATGTGGATGATCTCCACGTCCACTCGCAATCCAGGGAGACAGACATTCATGCAATGACAGACATCTGGCATTGCCCCTGCTAGGGAAGGAACAGGAGAGGGGCCAAAGGACAAGAGGTAAGCAGCCTGGAACGGAGACCTCACGGGAGGCTGGGTTTCAAGGGCACCTCCCTTGTTTCTTGTCCCCGTCGCCTCGACACACGTACACTGGAAAGCACACACGCATTCTGGGCGCCCCATCCCTTGCCTGCGAGACCACATCCGTGGAAGACCGTTGCCCTGGGTCCTCCAGTCCCGTAGCAAGCGTCCGTCTCCCAGCAGCTCTGGCCATTAAGCCCCTGGAGCGGGCGGTCTTCTTCAGGAGGCGCTCAGCCCTCTTGCGCCACGTACGTGTTTGCCCTGAAGCTGCCCTGAACTCCAGGCAGATGTGCACGAGCCACATCCCCTGGTTTGCACCCTAAGGCCCTGGGAGGAAACCCGATGTCCTTATGATGCGCCCAACAGCTTAAGCCATGCGACCTGCGGCAGGGGTCCAATCCTAAACACCTCTTTCCGGGGCAGGCGGGGCATCCCCCAGTCAAGGAAGCGGAGCGCCTGTGTTTATGGGAGATACCTGGGAGGCGCTTTAGCGGCACCGTCCAGCCTTTCCTCTCCCCTGTAGAGCTCGGCAGGCCCTTCCTAAAAGCCCCGAGGAGCGAGCCGCAGAGGGCTCTAGGGAAAGTGGGTGGGGCGAGCGCAGCACGTTCTGGGGTCCTCCACGTCCGGATCCCCGCGGGCAGCCCCGCTGCAACCGTCAGCATGCCTGGGACTTCCCCTCCATCTTGTCGACACGATGAATCCCACGGACTGGCCTGGGGGAGCTGTGAGGCTACTCTCCAGCTTAGGCGACAAGGAGACCAGAAGACGTGACGATGGCCCCAGCAGTCTTCCTTTGGCCCGTTGCTCTCCACCACCCTAGAATTCTCCCTGAGGGGCTGTATCGGACTTGAGATCCCCAACTTGAGATCTGACCAACCGCGGGCAGACTTGCTGACGTTCAGGCCCGAACCGTGAAGCCGGCAGGGTTCCCGAGCCCGAAGGCCAAACCCTCCTCGACCTACACCTAGCTGCCGGGGCCGCCAGGAGGGAACCCAGTTCCCCAAGGCAATGAGGTCAGGACTCCACAAACAGCATGAGATGTCGGCATAGCACCACAGGGGCCGCTGGGAGGCTCTGCCGGGATCCATTCGTGGGCACACGTTGCCAGATCCCAAGCCCAGCTGAGGTGCAGGCGGTGGGGAACGTCGAAGACGGGGTGAGTGCAGGGCGAGCGGACGGGGAGGGGCGA